>NC_069070.1:55936799-56219359 GCF_025698485.1 Gossypium arboreum
GTTCTTGGTAAGTTGGGCCTCGAGGGGCCGAAGTGGGGCCCATTGGGCTTTCGGGGCCATTTGGGAAAAGAATTGGTAGAAAAAGTAAATCTGTTATATGGCATGATAAGACTGTTAAAACCATTATGGAATATAGGCTAAATGGGCCTAGATGACGAAATTGGCTAAGTAGGGCCCATTAGGGGTTTTAGGCCCAATAACTCGATTTCGCTAAAAATGGGCCGAGTCACTGTTTGCACCCATGGATTGTTAGTAATCGTTAATGAACATGGAAACCCTAATTTTGGTAAAATTATGAGATTACCCTTATACCATGAAAATGACCGTTTGCCCCTAGGTAAAATGACCATTATACCCCTAGGGTTTATGTATGATTTTAATACATGGGATTTTGATAAATATGGTATGTATGAGATGCACATGACATGTATGATAGGCACATGATATGTATGATATGCACATGATGTAATCATAACTGCATTGGGTTGGGTTTTATATGGATGGAGGAAGTGAAAAGGGCTTATGCCCCGATTATAAAAGGGCTTATGCCCCGTTATTGAAAGGGCTTTTGCCCTGATTATTAAAAGAGGCTAGGCCTCCGGTTATATGATAAAAGACTATCTTGCCAATGGAGAGTTTGGCGGGGTGGGTCGAGTTAATCCCACATGGTGTGTTGGTTGGTACGGTGGAGAGTAGCGGATGGTGGGTTGAGTAGTCTCCCCAAATGGGTTGCATTCTTTCATTGAAATTATATGTGACATTGAAATGGGCCTAAGGGCCATACTGTTTCTGATAAAGGCTTGCCCAAGAATATGAAATATGAAAAGGCTTCACCAGTGTTATGGAATATGAAATGATTTATGAAAAGGGCTATGGCCCAAGATATGTTGAGATTGGATTTGGGCTTAGACCCAACAGTCATTATTGTTTTGGGCTCGAAGGGGCTTGTTGCACACTGAGTTTCCAAACTCACCCCCTTTCCTTAACCTTGCAGTGAGCCTTGATGTGGGGACTTGGTAGGAGAGGATTCAGAGTGGCCACGGTGATCATCTTTGGGCTTTTAAATAAGTGTTGGTTTTCATTTAATTTCCTTTAATTATTATTTATTTTGGGTTGTAATAAGGCCAATTTTAACTTTCCTTTTATTTCTTTTCGAATTATTTTAATTTTAATAACTTTAAAAAATTGGTTAATAATTATTCAAATGGGCTAGACTTAGGACGTGTTTTCAAAATGATACTTGTTTTCAAAATATCTCAACACCACGATTAATCGATTTATCAAAGACGCCCACTTAAACAAATTTAAACTCGATATAACAAAGTGTGGCTATGGTTGTGGGCATGTCTAGGATTGGATCTAATTAAAGAGCTTGGTACTTAAGCGACCTTCATGGCTCACCTCCTCCTGTCTCGGATACCTACACGGTGCCCAGCTTCCATACACTTTGTTAACTCAATAAAATGTATGGTTTTAAAACACTAAAACGGAACGTGGGTTTTCAACTCCAATGTGGCACGTCAGATTCGGCCATAACGTCTGGGCCGGGTTTGGGGTGTTACATCTTCCAAGCTCAATTGTAAGTTCTTCTAGCCCCGTTGTTAATGATTTTTATGTTTTTAAGATCCTTGTAACCTAATCTAGCTATTTCAATAGAAAATCAAAGTCTAAAACTTTACCCATGAAGAATATTTGTGCATTTTGAAGTCTAATGGTAGGAAATGTATGTTAGATGTAAGATAAACAATTTTTGCTAGGTGATTTTTGATAAAAATGTGAAAAAGGACCTATTTGTAAAAAGTCACAAAATGGGTAGTAAAAGTGTGATTAAATGAAAAATATGGGCTGTTATAAGCATGAAAGAGGTTTGGCTAGGCTTGGGAATTGAAGAAATTGAATCTATTTCAATTTACGAGCCTAGGGACCAAAGTGTAAAAATGTCAAAGTTTAGGGGTAAAAATGTAATTTTTCCATAATATGATTTTTGAACTGATTTGAGTAATTTGAATAATAAATGAGTTAAATTTTCTATTATAGATCAAGAGAACCGAGGTTCGGACCTAGATCGGGGGAAAAACAAAGTGTTTGACAATTAGGTCTCACTTCTACTATTTTTGTACTGAGGTAAGTTCTTATGTAAATAATGCATTGTTTTAATTATTTTTTAAATACTTTACTAGTATATGAATTATGATTGACCATTGAACGTGTTCGACAAAGTTACGACAAGAGTGAAATCCCGATTGAACTTTAGGAATAGATAGGATACAAATGTCATGGCATTAGGGTTACTAAGACTATGTGTAAGACCATATCTAGGATATGACATCTATATGAGACTTCATGTAAGACCATCACTGGGATATGGCATCGATAAGAGACTTTTTGTAAGACCATAGCTGGGATATTGGCATTGATATGAGATCCCATGTAAGACCATATTTGGGATATGGCATTGGTATGGTACCATGTGTACGGAACTCCCAGGTATCCTTTAGTATTCCAAGTGGTTCAACGGGTAATTTAATGAGTATGTCAAAGAAGAATTGTGTGTAAATCCAATTCGAGATGACTTAGGTATGTACATAAAACTCATACGTAATGAGCTCATTATGTGATGAACCCTCGGTAAGATTATGATTGAGTAAGTTATGATTGTAAAATATTTATAATATTTATGCCAATTATCATCATGTTAAGTGTATGTTAAATGTTGGTTTACAATGCCTATTATTTGCATGGGAACTTACTAAGCTATATAGCTTACTCCCATTTCCTTTCCCTTGTCTTATAGTGTCACCAAGCTAGATCAGGGATCAGAGACTGTCGAAGATCCACTCACACTATCAACTGATTATTTTGGGTACCGTTGAATTTGATATTTTGAGTTATGGCATGTATAAGGACTTGGTTATTTTGTTATGTGTCATAATTGAATTGGCCTAATGTGTTTTCCTATATTGGTTGATAATTCATTTTGTAAATGGCCATTGAAATTGGCTAATATTTGTTTAAGTATATATGCATCTGATGATGTTTTCATGGATGTGGAAATTTGCATGGTTTAAGTTGATAAGTATGTGATGTTTGTATGTGGTAAATGGTAGCATGTGAATGATGTGTGGATGTCTTGATTGTGGCTGAATTAGTTGAATGTATTTGCTTGGATTGGTGTTATGTTTTGTTCAGTAGGTGTGTGCATAAAAGGCTGACAAAATGACTTGGTAAGTAACCTTGTTTTTGTCCACACGGGTAGTCACACGGGCGTGTGTCTAGGCTGTGTGTGACACACGGCTTGCCCCATGGGTGTGTGTTCTAGCTGTATGTCCCCTGCACCTTAACTGTTACAAAACAGAATGCTCAGAATTGAGCACAGGGGTAGAGACACAGGCATGTGTCTCAGCGGTGTGGATGACACAGCCTCAGGCACGAGCGTGTGCCCTGGGTGTGCGAAGTCTACACCTATTTTTATGAAAAATCATAAATTTTAAATCGACCACACGGCCTAGCACACGGGCATGTGACTTGGCCGTATGTCTTCAATTTGTTCTTGGGTGACAAACAAAGAGTTACACGGGTTAGGGACATGGGGGTGTGTGACCACACGGCTTGCCCACACGGGCATGTCCCAAGCCGCACATTCGTGTGGCTCTTAAAACATGAAAAATTTTCTAAGTGTCGTGAAATTTTCTAAATTTCTCTGTTTAGTCCCAAACCACTTCTGATGTATGTTTTGAACCTTGTAGGTTCATTGTAGGGACGTTACGAATGTTTGTGAAAAGTTACAAATTTGGATGAAAATTTATGTCTCGATTTTGTGTGATTGCTTGTGTATAAGTTCGGTAATACCTCGTACCCTATTCCGGTGTCGATTACGAGAAGGGGTGTTACAGCCTCTCCAATGTGAATTGAAGCTCTATATAGAACACCGCAATGTAGTCCGAATTGTTATGAAAATTTATTTGAGGAATAGGTAAATTATGATGAAACCATTTATATTTTAACTATGGGTTGAGATAGTTGGGTTCAAAAGTTGGCAATCAAGGAACCGATAATATTTAAGAATTCAATAATGATTCTCGAGGCTAAAATGTAGATGTATTTTATATGTACAATTTTTTTCCTATTTATAATACTACATAAGTTACCTATGATCATGCTTTCCTTTTGTATGTTATTTTGCAAGGTCGGAAGATCAATGTAGGGACCAGACTGTCCTCCAACATAAGGCAATGTGACAAGGGACATACATGAGGACTTCCATATCCATATTCGATTACAAAAATGTACAAGAGAGCAGGGGTCAAGATAGACCCAGAGGAGCTGACTTGCTCACCCGAAAGTGTACTGAATGATGTCATTTATGAGTAGTTTTTCAACAAATACTTAAGTCGAGTGGGAGAGTGAAATGAACAAGTGGAGACACATCAAGAATACACTCGAGATCGCGATCTTTCAGAACCTATGGAGGAGCCACAACCTGTACCATTGAGGGTACAATAAAATAAGGCAACTCTGGCAGTCTCGAAGGGTGACGACCCGATCATGCGGGCCCATCTCGAGTACATTACACTGGTAATGGCATTTTTTAGGACGATAGCAACCCATAATATCAAGAAGGATGGCATTGAAACTCCACTATGGATCGCTCCTGTGGATGATTGTAACACCCCAAACCCGACCTGGAAGTTTAGCTCGAATCTGGCGTGTCACATTGAAGTGTTTTTCAGAAACCATGTTTCCATTAAAAACCCTTCTTAATAATTAAATACTTGTAGCCTTTTTAAACCTTGTTAGAAAACCTCAGTTGAATAACATTCTTAACAACTTTGAAAAAAATCCTGGCAGTTGCAGAAGCTTAATTTAAAAACAATTGCGGTTACGTGATGTTTTGAACAACAGTAGTTGCTTTAGAAAATCGTGTTCTAATACTAGTAATTATAAGAACAATAAATAAAATTCCAAATTTGAAATCTAGAAAATTACAACGGCTTTACTACAACCCACATAAAAACATTTAAAAGCAATAATCAAAACTATAACATAAATAATGTGTGTGGCTTCCTCCGAGCCCCTCGCAGCTCTGATCCGTCTAAGACTAGAAATTACCTGAAAGGTTAATAAACGGGGTGAGTTTACGAAAACTCAGTGTGAAATCCCCTACTATAAAAGGAATAGTCAGTCATATAAAAGAATTAAAAGTCTGGCCCCAGCCTTACTTACAGTTTCAGTATCAATTGGGCCTTAGCCCACTATAACAGACATACCAGATGGGCTTTAGCCCATTACAGAATAAGAAACATTATCAAAACTAGAATCGTAATCGAATCGAATCAAGTGACGAATCGTAATCGAATCGATGATCGTAATGTAATCAAAATCAGAATGTGAATGCAATCTCAACCCAATCCAACCGTATACACCCCCGTACCAACCTTACACCATGTGGGGAGACTACTCGACCCACCCAACCACTACACACCACAGAAATTGCAGCGAGGTCGCGGATATTGTGACGAAGTCACCAGATCTGAATATTGTGGCTAGGCCACCGACACAAATGAGGTGGCGAGATATTGTGACGAAGTCACTAGAATGAATATATGTGGCGAGGCCACCATATTGCAAATGAGGCCGCCGTAACGCTTCCTCCATCAATATAACCTATATCCCGTGCAACAGATATACATGTCATGGCATACAACATACAGAATCAGAATATCATGTCCATATTTGAATCAAACAATCACAATCAAGTCATTCATATCACCAACATATATTCACAATCAAATCCGTCAACCATACAGTCCAAGTCAGTCACTTGCCCACAACGGCAAAACAATCATTTAACACCCTAGGGGTAAAATGGTAATTTTACCCCACAAGGGTATCTCGGTAATTCTACCTTACAGGAGTATTTCAGTAATTCTACCCTACAGGGGTATTTCGATATTTCTACCCTACAAGGGTATTTCGGTAATTCTACCCTATAGCGGTATTTCGATATTTTTACTTGACAAGGGTATTTCGGTATTTCTACCCTACAAGGGTATTTCAGTAATTTTGTAAATCGAGGGTAAAACGGTAATTTTGTAAATCAGGGGTACTTTAGTAATTTTACAAGTCGAGGGTATTTCAATAATTTTACAGGTCGAGGGTATTTCAGTAATTTCACCAATCAGGGGTATTTTGGTAATTTTACAAACTAGGGGTATTTTGGTAATTTTACAAACCAGGGGTATTTTGGTAATTTTATAAACTGAGGGTATTTTGGTAATTTTACAAACCAGGGGTATTTTGGTGATTTTATAAACCAAAGGTATTTGAGCAATTTTACAATCCAAGGGTATTTTGGTAATTTGGTAAAATAAAGTATTCTAAACAGGGATAACAATACGAATGGCCCTAAAGCCTATTCTCTGCCTTAAATGGGCCCCACGCTGCGTGTGGCCCTTTTAGCCCAAATCTAGCCACAGATATGAGATTCACCTAGCCTAGTCCAATATTTACTACACAATCAAACAACTTATCCAATCGGGCCCAGTAGGCCCATTAGGCCCACATGGCCCTTTCACCATCATGACTCAAGTAGCCATCCTCTGACTAGAGTAGTGAGAAATACACACCGATAGGAGACTGGAGTTAATCCGCCGAGCACTCTTAGCCGACGCCCAACCCAAACGAGCACGCCATAAAGCGAAAGGGATCAGCTAAGAAAGGTACCTTTACTCTCCTCATGGTTCTCTCTATTTAAAGCCAGCTTCGCATCCACTCTTATGTTAGCTCCCCGATGTGGGATCCCTCCATCATCAGAGTTTAAATTCAACACCAACTCTTGCCGCTCCCTGT
Organism: Gossypium arboreum; assembly: GCF_025698485.1. Taxonomy (NCBI): domain Eukaryota; kingdom Viridiplantae; phylum Streptophyta; class Magnoliopsida; order Malvales; family Malvaceae; genus Gossypium; species Gossypium arboreum. Next base: position 55,943,649 of record NC_069070.1, read on the forward strand.
TAGCAAAATAAATGCTCTTTACTTGCCATGGGATTCAAACCCATGCCTCCCCTCAGATGCTCCACACGCTACTTGCCACTAAGCCACAAGGCTTTTTTGTGTCATATTTTATCCCCAATTAATTATATGGTCTAAAGGCCAAAGTCCAGGTTCCCTTAAAAAAAAATCAAAATAAATTGCAAGAGCCAAGGCTTGAACCCAGGCTCCCATACAACCTTAATGACGCCACAACCACTAGACTACAAGCTTCCTTGTGTCATTTATTTAACACAATAATTTAAAAACCCTCATCCAAGCATCCAGGTTTTTTTTTCACTTAATACCAAAATTTTTGCTAAAGCCCAAGTTTGAACCCAAGATTTCTCTAACATTTCTCAGGGCCATTAACCACCAAAGCAGACATTTAATTGTGTTATTTCATTGCATAATTAAATACCTATATACAACCTCCTTACGGACCCGCACTCAAGGCCCAATACTTCTAGGCCCAAATTCGAGGTGTTACAATGATAATCCCATAGTTCCACCATAAAGTAGTGATGCATGTTTGAGACCAAAAGAAAATGGAATATCCATTCATGACCTGTCTGACACTGGACACCTTGCCCCTAAAGTACAATCCATGAGCAAAGGGAAAGGGAATATGGTCATCTCGGACGAGAATGACTGTAACAGCCCATTTTTAGTCAAACCAAAACAATGGTTTTGGGACCACAAATCTGAAGCCAAAATACTTATTTTATTATTATTTTAATGTTTATAGCATGATATGATGTTGATGCGAAAATTTCGTCAAGAAATTTTATCGTTTAATTAGTCAATAAATGTAAAATGCATATTCTTTTAGTTTAAGTGTCAAATAGCTTTGGTTTTTTAATATGGTGGCATTAAGTGGTAATTTGACCATTTGAAAGGTGAGTAGACAATTTTGGACAACCATTAAATGATTTTTACGTTATATAATTAAGGTGAAAAATGTAATTTATTAAATAAAAGTTAATATAATAAAACAAAGTCAAAATTTTGTTTCATCTTTATGCTTGCTGCCGATTTTAAAGAAGAAAAGAAGCTAAATTTTGGGGTTTTAACATTCGGCCACTTTATGATCTAATTGTAAGTCTGTTTTTGCTCGATTTTTAATGATTTCTATGTTTTTGAGATCGTTGCTTTGTATTCTAGCCAACCCGTACCTTAAATTTCAAAATTGTTAAAGATTTTTCATGTTGCCATTGTTGAATGCTTGAGTAATTTGATGAATCATGATAGATTTGGAAGGTTCAATGTTAGATTAATAGTTTTTGTAAAGTGATTTTTGACAAAAATGTCAAAAAGGGATTAAATTGAGAAAATGTGAAATGTGATGGTTAAAAGTGTGAATAAATTGAAAATATGGGCTGCTAGTAACGTGATTAAATTCGGCTAAGCATAGGTTTGTACTAAATTGCATGAATTTGCAATTTTATGTAATAAGGACTAAATTGTGAAAATGTTAAAGTTTAAGAGCAAATGTGTGAAATAGCCCTAATGTATATTTTGGATTGATTTGAATAAATAGTTGATTCGTCGTTTTAATATCCGAGGTAAGTTCGTATGTGGTAAGCATTGTTACAATTATGGTTTAAATGTTTTGATATTGCATAAATTGTGTTTATGAACTTATAGTCATGTTTGACGATGATTCGGATATATATGGCACTTAGTGTGCGATTCAAGATAGCTTCGACTATATATGGCACTTAGTGTGTGATTCGGAATAGCTTCGGCTATATATAGCACTTAGTGTGTGAGACTGAGATAGTTTCGGCTATGTAAGGCACTTAGTGTGCGAAATTATAATAGCTTCGGCTATGTATTGGCACTTAGTGTGAGAGATATCGAGTATTCGACAGTGTACCGAAAAGGTATGAGTTAGTTACAAAATTGTACAAGTATGCATATGTAAAGTATGAGATTCAGGTAGAAGAAGTTATGAATTTGCATATAAGCATATGATTAAGCATATGGAAGGTTTGTTGTTTTCATGAATTATATGTTATATAGTTCAAATTGATTATTTGTGTATTATGATTTGTTGAGTATATTTCATACAAACTTATTAAGCTTTATAGCTTACTTTGTTTATTTTTCTATGTTTTATAGTCTTTTGAAGCTAGCTCAAATTCGAGAATCATCAGAGACTTCATTGCACTATCGAACATCTATTTTATTACTTTTGAAGTTATGTGTATATGATATATGACATGTATAGGCTTGAGTCATTTTGGGTATGTTTGATGAACATGTATATATAGGCCATTTGAGTTGGCTTGTGATAATGAATTTGTTAATGTAATAAGTTGTGTAAATGGTTTTGTTAGGTAATTGACTTATATTGAGTGAATGAGGTTGAATAGTTAATGCATGTTTGGAATGGTTTAACCATATGAATTATATATGTGAATTATGTCTAGTAAAACAAGTTGAGTTGATAGGTATTTGACTAGGTAAATGACATTGAATTGAGTATTGAAATGGTTGAAATGGATATAGTATGATTGTGTATTGGTTGATGATATTTGGCTACATATTTGTGTCTTGAAATGGTACCAATTGAGCTTGTATAGGTCTGTGCAAAATAGGTGGCAAAATGGCTTGGTAAATAGTCGATTTTTGTCCACACGGGCAGAGACATGGGCGTGTGTCTCAGCCGTGTGTGACACATGGTCATGTTACACGGTCATCTCCCCTAGTGTTGATTTTGAAAACAAGTCAGTATGCTCCACACGACCTCACACACCGGTGCGTGACTTGCCTTGTGGCATAAGTTAGTATACCCTATAGGTTTGGGATGGCTTAGCATACGGCCTGTCACACGGGCGTGTATGACCATATATAAGGTCACACTGGTTGGCCACACAGGCATGTGTGTTGGCTGTGTGACCCAAGTCAGAGAGTTACACGGGGTCAGACACGGGATGGGACACGGCCATGTGCTCCCATTTTGAATGTCCACAGGACCTGTGACACGGGTGTGTCTGGTGGCCATGTGAGACACACGGCCTAACGACACAGGCGTGTGTCCCCTGTTTTGAGAAAAATTTCCTAAGTGTTTCAAACATTTTAAAAGTTATCAGTTTAGTTCTGAACCAATTCCAATGCATGTTTAGGGCCCCGTAGGCTTGTATTAGGGACATATTGAATGATGAATGTATAAATTGATTTAAATGTATGTGAAAAGTATGTATAAATGTGTGGTAAGTTTGATAATTGTAATAGCTTGGTTTGGACCCTAGCCGGAATATTGGTTTTGGGACCACAGATCCAAGTCAAAAAAATATTTTAATATTATTTTCTGAGTTTATTATATGTGAATTAGTATGTGTGACAACCCGAATTAGGGCCTAATCGGAATAGTGGTTTCGTGACCACAAATCCGAGATAGAAATAATTGTTTTATAATTATTTTGGGGTTTATGATATGATTGCATGATTGTGTGAAAATTTCGTGATGAAATTCTATGCCTAAAGTGCTTAAATTGAAAGTAGGGACTAAATCGAATAAGTTGCAAAATTTGCATCCGGAAGTTTTAGTATGAAATTTTTTGGAATATTAATTAGGAGGTCTTAAATAGCAATTTGACCAATTTTAAGTTCATGGACAAAATTAGGACATGGAAGGAATTTTGAAAGTTTAGTAAGGAGGGCATTTTGGTCATTTGGATATTAAATGAAATAAAATGGGAAAAATAACACAAAATTGATCATCATCCTCCTTAGTTGCTGCGAATTCTCCTCTCTCCATAGCTAGGGTTTCTTCAATTTTCAAGCTCCATAGTAAGTGATTCTAAGCCCCGCTTTTAATGTTCTTTACGTTTTGGAATCCGGAAGCTCGATTAAGCTTATGCTAGTAATAAGTTAACCTAGGGTTCATATTTGGAAAAATACCCATAGGTGAAATTTGTGTATTTTGATGTTTTATGATAGAATATGAGGTTTTAAATTATGTTAAATAACTTGTGCTACTCGGTTTTAAGTGAAAACGAGTAAAACGGCATAATCGGTAAAAATACCTATTGTTCATAACTATATGATAGAGTGAGAATTTGATGTTGTTGTAGAAGAGAAAAATGTTCAGAAATATCATAAAATATAAGAATAAGGGCTGAAATTAAATTTCCGAGCCTAGGGGCAAAATTGTAATTTTGTACAAGTTAGGGGGCAAAAATGTAATTTTTCCATGATGTGATTTTTGGATTGAAATATATAGTATGAGTATTAAATGAGCTAAATGTGTTATTATAGATCAAGAAAGACGCGGAATTGATCTCGAACGGGGGAAGGAAAAAGTTTTGGACTAAATTGCAAAATTTCCACATTTTGCACCAAGGTAAGTTTGTATGTAAATATTACAATAATTTCATGTACATTCTTATATTTCAGCCTATTATATAAATATACTAGCTGATGTTAAAATATAAATCGACTATTGGAAGAATGGAAATAAATACGAGAGAGAGATCCGGTTGAACATTGGAGAGATCGAATGAAATAGAAGGAGCGTAGCTAGGTCACATGTATGATCTTTGAGTGCACATCATGTGTACAAGAAAGCTACGAGACACCTCAGTAGTAGCTAGGTCACATGTGTGATACGAGATGTATCCCATGTAGACAAGAGAGCTACGTGAAAGATAAATGTAGCTAGGTCGCATGCGTGATTCCAAGTGAAGGACACCATGTAGACAAGAGAGCTACTGAGACAAATCGGTTAGGTCGCATGAGTGGTACTAAATGTTCACCATGTGTACAAGAGAGCCGAACTAAACGAAGTATGATGGTGAAATGTGTCTGTGAAACCATTAAATATCGAGGATTGATTCAATTGTTCAACGGGATGGTTTTGTGGTGATATTGTGGTTTGGACCTACACTTATGGTGAATGAAATGTGGTGAAAATGATTTGTGGTATATACATATATAAGATAAAATGAGGTTAACATAAAGAATGTGTGAAAGAGTGAAATTAGCATTAAAACTGTTTTTAGATGGTAGCAGTGACGTGATTTTGAAAAATCACCAAAAATAGAAGGAATATAATTAGAGATTGAATGAGATGTGAAATTAAAGTTTAATGAGTCTACTTTCATATAAAAGAAACAGAGCAAGCAAAGGATTTCTATATTTTGAGATATTTACAATTGTATGTGACTTGCTCAGGATGAATACGTGATCCCCTGTTCCAACTTTGAAAAATCATTAAAAATTGTACAAAGCAAATTAAGAAATATAGTTTACATGCCTAAATTCCTTATTGATACTAGTTTTAAATGAAACAGACTTCAGGGTTGTTTGAATTGTGTACTGAGAGAAATTCAATTCGTAGTGAACAGAGGTCAGATCAGTCGAGCTGTGTAACAGGGGAAACTTTAACTAATAAACTGTACTAATCGGCTGAACCAAAATTATATAAAAAATTAGCAAAAATCTTTATGAGTCTAGATTCAGGAAATTTTACGGATTTGAATTTTGAGTTTTGTAACTCGAGTTATGATTTATTTAGTGAATATGACGCAGCAGAGACAGCTTAATCAAAGTGGAATGAATAGTGAAGTTAAAGTAGATATACTTGAATTGTTGTGTAAACATGTTAGATTCTTTAATTAGTATTTACATACTTACTTACTAAGCTATAAGCTTACTTTGTTTCTCTCTTTTGTCTTATAGTGTCCTTCGCTTGCTCGGGAGTTAAGGATCGTGAAGATCTACCCGCACTATCATACTTTAGGGTATTTGAACTAAACGTTTTGAATTATGGCATGTATAGTAGGCTTAATTATTTTGTTACGTGTCATATTTGTCTAGGTTTAAACTATTAGTTATAGTAATCGACCAGCTACTTTGTACAAGCCATTAAAGTTGGCTAATATTGTTCAAGACATATATTATACGATGCACTATCAAATTGGATGACATATTTATATCTTGGTTATGTTTAATGGTATGTGTTATGTTCGGTAATACCTTGTATCTGCTCCTATGACAGTAGAAGGTAAGGGTGTTACATTTAGTGGTATCGAGCTGTGGTTTAGTCGGTTCTCGGACTAATAAAGTGTGTGTAAAAGTCTAGCTATACATGCCATAAAAATATTGTGATAGTGTGGTGACTCGATTATTCTAAAGCGTGTTTTGTTTTAATATAGTAATGGATCCTGAAGGAACTGCGGTGATGATGTTGTTAGTAATGCGCTGGCCCCGCACAAGGGACCGCTACTGTGGAAAGTAGACTGAGACATTGAGACAAGGAGATGAGGCTCGGGATGCCTTTCTCCAAATGATGAACAATTGGTATCTTGAATTTATTCGAGCAAATCCAAATGCTCAACCTCCTCCACCCCCTCCTATACCTCAGACGATTCCTTTAGCTGCTCAAGGTATAGATTTGGTAAGAATGAACAAGCCTCCGGTTGACAAGATTCGAAAACAAGAGGCCGAAGAGTTTAGAGCAAAGGTCGATGATGATCTTGAGAAAGCGGAATTCTGGCTTGAAAATTCTACCCGTGTATTTGATGAGCTTTCATGTACACCCGAGGAATGCTTAAAGTGTGCTGTATCACTTTTGAGAGATCCGGCTTACCACTGGTGGAAGACTTTGGTTGCAGTGGTGCCAAAAGAAAAAGTTACTTGGGATTTCTTCCAGGAAGAATTTAGAAAGAAATACATAAGTCAGCGATTTATTGATCAAAAACGGAAAGAGTTCCTTGAATTGAAGCAGGGGAAAATGTCTGTAGCAGAGTATGAACGCGAATTTGTAAGACTCAGCAAGTATGCCCAGGAATGTGTGTCCACCGAGGCCATTATGTGTAGAAGATTTGAAGATGGGCTGAATGAGGACATTAAAGTGCTTGTAGGAATTTTGGAGTTGAAAGAATTTGTAGTATTGGTTGATCGAGCTCTTAAAACCGAAGAATTGAACAAAGAAAGAAGAAAAGCTACTATTGAGGCCCGAGATGTCAGAAAAAGACAGATAAGCAAGCCATTTCAATCTCAACCAAAGAGGTCCAAAGAGACAAACCCTCGAATGACAGTTTCAATTGGGGATTCACACAGAGATCGTGGTAGAGCATATTCGGGGTCTAAAGCTCAAGCTACTTCGGTGGCAAGTGTGGGTAATGTGCGACCTAGAAAGCCCGAGTGTCAAGACAATGTGGCGAGCAACATTATGGTGAGTGTTGGGGACCGAGCGAGCTTGTTTCAAAGTGTTCTCGCGAGCATTTTATTAGAGATTGTCCGGAGAAAGTTAAAGAAGAAAGATTTGAGTGCTAGATGAATACCACCGTTAGTAGAGGTAGACCACCGAGAAATCTGGAGGTGGGACTAGTAGTAAAAGCGTGATGAAAGATTTAACGGCAAGATCGAAGCTAGAGCACTGCTAGAGCTTATGCTATACGTGCCGAGAAGATGCATCATCTCCGATGTCATTTATGGTACATTTTCTCTATAATACTATTGTTATTGCATTGATTGATCCGGGTCCACTCATTCCTATATTTGTATGAATTTAGTATCCAATAAAAAGTTGCTGTTGAATTTATCGAGTTTACGATTAAAGTGTCGAACCCTTAGGCCAATATGTGCTAGTTGACAAGGTTTGCAAGAATTGCCCATTAATGATTCAAGGTCACTATTTTCCCGCCAACTTGATGTGTTACCATTTGGTGAGTTTGACGTTATCTTGGGAATGGTGGTTAACATTGTATGATGCTAAGGTAGATTGTAAACAAAAGACACTAGAGTTGAAATGTGAAAATGGATAAATTCGTGGGTTGAAACAGATGAATCAAATAAATTGCCTATGGTGATTTCGCACATGTCCGCACGAAATACATGAGAAAAGGGTGTGAAGCTTATCCGCTTATGTAATGAATATTGAGTTGCCTCAACTGAAATTTGAATCATCATCGATAGTCTGTGAGTTTCGGATGTATTTCGGAGGAATTGCCAGGTTGCCTCCGAACAAAGAGATAGATTTTGCCATTGATTTGTTGCCGCATCTTGCACCGATCTCGATTGCTCCATATAGAATGGCTCATGAATTAAAAGAATTGAAGGCTCGATTGCAGGAGTTAACAGACAAGGGATTTGTGAGACCGAGTTTCTCTCCTTGGGTGCTCTGTATTATTCAGAAGAAGAAGGATGGTTCAATGAGACTTTGCATTGATTACCGTCGACTTAATAAGGTGACTATAAAGAACAAGTACCCATTGCCGAGGATTGATGATTTATTCGATCGGTTAAAGGGGCCACAGTGTTTTCAAAGATTGATTTGAGGTCCGGTTACTACCAATTGAGAGTTAAGGAGTCGGATGTGCCGAAAACTGCCTTTAGGACAAGGTATGGACATTATGAGTTTCTTGTGATGCCTTTTGGCTTAACAAATGCTCCACTATATTTATGGACTTAATGAATCGGATCTTAGGCCATATTTGGATAAGTTTGTAGTAGTGTTTATAGATGACATTTTAATTTATTCTCGAGATGAGTCCGAACATACCGAACACTTGAGAACTATATTGCAGATCTTGAGAGAAAAGAAACTGTTTGCCAAGTTTAGTAAAAGTGAGTTCTGGCTTCGTGAAGTCAGATTTTTGGGGCATATAATCTCAGGTGATGGTATTCGGTGGATCCAAGCAAGAATTCTGCGATCGTTGATTGGAAACCGCCAAGAATGTATCCGAGGTTAGAAGCTTTTAGGCTTAGCTGGGTATTATAGACGTTTTGTTGAAGGATTTTCGATGATTGCCTCTCCTATGACTAAGTTGTTGCAAAAGAATGTTAAGTTTGAATGGACTGATAAATGTCAACAAAGTTTTGAAAAGTTAAAAGCACGATTATTGAAGCACCAATTTTAGTACAGCCCGAATCGGAAAGGAGTTAAGTAATTTATAGTGATGCATCATTGATGTGCCTTGGATGTGTGTTGATGCAAGAGGGTAAAGTGGTAGCTTATGCTTGAGACAGTTAAAACCGCATAAGAAGAACTATCCTACACATAATTTGAACCGGCATTGTTGTTTTTGCCTTGAAGATTTGGCGACATTATTTGTACGGTGAAAATGCCGAATTTTACCGATCACAAAAGTTTGAAGTACTTGATGAATCAAAGGATCTGAATCTGCGATAGCAAAGATGGCTTGAATTATTAAAGGATTATGATCTAGTGATTGATTATCATCCGGGAAAGGCAAATGTAGTTGCTGACGCCTTGAGCAGAAAATTTCTTTTTACTTTGAGAGCCATGAACACGGGGTTAGCATTGTCTAATGATGGGTCAATCTTAGCAGAGATGAGAGCTAAACCGTTATTTCTCCAGTTGATTTGTGATGCTCAAAAGAATGATAGTGAGTTGCGGATCAAGAGAACTCAATGCGAATCAGGTTACGACTCAGATTTTCGAGTTGGACCAGATGACTGTTTGATGTTTCGAGACAGGATATGTGTCGAAAAACGATAAATTGATTCGGAAAATATACATGAGGCGCACAATGGTTGTTTATCGTTCATCTGGTAGCACAAAATGTATAATGATTTAAAGAAGTCAGTATTGGTGGCGGTATGAAAAGGGACATTTCGAATTTGTAACCAAGTGTTTGATCATCAACAAGTAAAAGTGAACATCAAGTACCTTGAGGATTACTTCAACCGTAATGGTGCTTGAGTGGAAATGGGACAAGATTACCATGGATTTTGTAACCGGTTTGCCTTTAACTCCTAAAAAGAAGGATCTTTGTTTGGGTAGTGGTTGATAGATTAACAAAGTCAGCCCACTTTATACCGAAGACGCACTGATTACTCACTTGATAAATTAGCGAATTATATATTGCTGAAATTGTGAAGTTGCACGGAGTACCTATGTCTATAATATCGATAGAGATCCAAGATTTACCTCGAGATTTTGGAAAAAGTTACAAGAAGCTTTGGGTACAAAATTGAACTTTAGTACCTCATTTCATCCACAAACAGATGGTCAAACGGAAAGAGTAATCTAGGTACTCGAAGATATGCTTAGATGCTGTGTTTTAGAATTTGGAGGTAGTTGGGAGAAATATCTATCTTTGATTGAGTTTGCCTACAATAACAGCTTATCAATCAAGTATACAAATGGCACCGTATGAAGCCTTGTATGGTCGTAAGTGTCGGACTCCTTTATATTGGACCGAGCTTAGTGAGAAGCAGATTCATGGAGTTGATCTAGTTAAAGAAACCAAGAGAAAATAAAAGTAATTCGAGATTGCTTGAAAGTCGCTTCAGATCGACAAAAGTCATATGCGATTTAAAAAGAAAAGAGATTGAATTTCGGTGGGTGATAAAGTGTTCTTGAAGGTGTCACCATGGAAAAGATTCGAGATTTAGTCGAAAAGGCAAGTTGAGTCCGCGTTTTATTGGGCCGTCTGAGATTATCGAGAGAATTGGACCGATGGCATATCGGTTGGCCTTCTTGGCGAGTTAGAAAGAATTCATAACGTGTTTCATGTATCAATGTTGCGACGTTATCGTTCGATCCTTCACATGTGATTTCCCAACGAAATTGAGATTCGATCGGATATGACCTATGAGGAGGAACCAATAAAGATTTTGGCTCGAGAGGTTAAACAGTTAAGAAATAAAAGTATAGCTTTAGTGAAAGTATTGTGGCACAGACATGGGATAGAAGAGGCTACGTGGGAACCGAGGAAGCTATGAGGAAACAAGACCCAAACCTCTTTCTGGTAAGATTTTCGGGGACGAAAATCTCAAAAGGGGGAGAATTGTGACAACCCGAATTAGGGCCTAATCGAATAGTGGTTTTGTGACCACAAATCTGAGATAGAAATAATTGTTTTATAATTATTTTGGGGTTTATGATATGATTGCATGATTGTGTGAAAATTTCGTGATGAAATTCTATGCCTAAAGTGCTTAAATTGAAAGTAGGGACTAAATCGAATAAGTTGCAAAATTTGCATCCCGGAAGTTTTAGTATGAAATTTTTTGGAATATTAATTAGGAGGTCTTAAATAGCAATTTGATCAATTTTAAGTTCATGGACAAAATTAGGACATGGAAGGAATTTTGAAAGTTTAGTAAGGAGGGCATTTTGGTCATTTGGATATTAAATGAAATAAAATGGGAAAAATAACACAAAATTGATCATCATCCTCCTTAGTTGCTGCCGAATTCTCCTCTCTCCATAGCTAGGGTTTCTTCAATTTTCAAGCTCCATAGTAAGTGATTCTAAGCCCGCTTTTAATGTTCTTTACGTTTTGGAATCCCTAAGCTCGATTAAGCTTATGCTAGTAATAATTTAACCTAGGGTTCATATTTGGAAAAATACCCATAGGTGAAATTTGTGTATTTTGATGTTTTATGATAGAATATGAGGTTTTAAATTATGTTAAATAACTTGTGCTACTCGGTTTTAAGTGAAAACGAGTAAAAGCAGCATAATCGGTAAAAATACCTATTGTTCATAACTATATGATAGAGTGAGAATTTGATGTTGTTGTAGAAGAGAAAAATGTTCAGAAATATCATAAAATATAAGAATAAGGGCTGAAATTAAATTTCCGAGCCTAGGGGCAAAATTGTAATTTTGTAAAAGTTAGGGGGCAAAAATGTAATTTTTCCATGATGTGATTTTGGATTGAAATAAATAGTATGAGTATTAAATGAGCTAAATGTGTTATTATAGATCAAGAAAGACGCGAAATTGATCTCGAACGGGGGAAGGAAAAAGTTTTGGACTAAATTGCAAAATTTCCACATTTTGCACCAAGGTAAGTTTGTATGTAAATATTACAATAATTTCATGTACATTCTTATATTTCAGCCTATTATATAAACATACTAGCTGATGTTAAAATATAAATCGACTATTGGAAGAATGGAAATAAATACGAGAGAGAGATCCGGTTGAACATTCGGAGAGATCGAATGAAATAGAGGAGCGTAGCTAGGTCACATGTATGATCTTGAGTGCACATCATGTGTACAAGAAAGCTACGAGACACCTGTAGTAGCTAGGTCACATGTGTGATACGAGATGTATCCCATGTAGACAAGAGAGCTACGTGAAAGATAAATGTAGCTAGGTCGCATGCGTGATTCCAAGTGAAGGACACCATGTAGACAAGAGAGCTACTGAGACAAATCGGTTAGGTCGCATGAGTGGTACTAAATGTTCACCATGTGTACAAGAGAGCCGAACTAAACGAAGTATGATGGTGGGGTGTGTCTTTGAAACCATTAAATATCGAGGATTGATCCGAATTGTTCAACGGGATGGTTTTGTGGTGATATTGTGGTTTGGACCTACACTTATGGTGAATGAAATGTGGTGAAAATGATTTGTGGTATATACATATATAAGATAAAATGAGGTTAGCATAAAGAATGTGTGAAAGAGTGAAATTAGCATTAAAACTGTTTTTAGATGGTAGCAGTGACGTGATTTTGAAAAATCACCAAAAATAGGAGGAATATAATTAGAGGTTGAATAAGATGTGAAATTAAATTTTAATGAGTCTACTTTCAGATAAAAGAGACAGAGCAAGCAAAGGATTTCTATATTTTGAGATATTTACAATTGTATGTGACTTGCTCAGGATGAATACGTGATCCCCTGTTCCAACTTTGAAAAATCATTAAAAATTGTACAAAGAAAATTAAGAAATATAGTTTACATGCCTAAATTCCTTATTGAGACTAGTTTTAAATGAAACAGACTTCAGGGTTGTTTGAATTGTGTACTGAGAGAAATTCAATTCGTAGTGAACAGAGGTCAGATCAGTCGAGCTGTGTAACAGGGAAACTTTAACTAATAAACTGTACTAATCGGCTGAACCAAAATTATAGAAAAAATTAGCAAAAAGCTTTATGAGTCTAGATTCAGGGAAATTTTACGGATTTGAATTTCGAGTTTTGTAACTCGAGTTATGATTTATTTAGTGAATATGACGCAGCAAAGACAGCTTAATCAAAGTGGAATGAATAGTGAAGTTAAAGTAGATATACTTGAATTGTTGTGTAAACATGTTAGATTCTTTAATTAGTATTTACATACTTACTTACTAAGCTATAAGCTTACTTTGTTTCTCTCTTTTGTCTTATAGTGTCCTTCGGCTTGCTCAGGAGTTAAGGATCGTGAAGATCTACCCGCACTATCATACTTTAGGGTATTTGAACTAAACGTTTTGAATTATGGCATGTATAGTAGGCTTAATTATTTTGTTACGTGTCATATTTGTCTTGGTTTAAAATATTAGTTATAGTACTCGACCAGCTACTTTGTACAAGCCATTAAAGTTGGCTAATATTGTTCAAGACATATATTATACGATGCACTATCAAATTGGATGACATATTTATATCTTGGTTATGTTTAATGGTATGTGTTATGTTCTGGTAATACCTTGTATCCTGTTCCGGCGACGGTAACGGGTAAGGGGTGTTACAATATGTGTGAAAATTTTGTATGAAAATTCGATCATTTGTGTGCTTAATTTGATAAAAGGATTTAATCAAAGGATTTAATCGCATAAAATGCAAAATTTGCATTGTATTTGTTAAAGTGCGTAATTTTTATGTCTCATTAATTGTGAGCTCCTTATGTGGTTATTTGACCATGGGTTGTATTAAATGACATTAATGGACATTAGTTGGTGGAATTTTAATGATATTAATAAGGTTATTTAAGTAAAATGTATATTAATGCTATTAGATTAATTAAACAAACATGAAAATTAACCCATTATATTCATCTATTGCCGAAAATCAAAGAAAAATAAAATAAATAGAACCATTTAGGGTTTGGCTAAGCTAAAGCTCAATTGAGGTATGATTTTTGATCGGTTTTCTATAATTTCTATGTTTTTGTGATCGTTGCTTTGTGTTTTACTAAGCCCATGTCTCAATTTCTGATTTTGTTGATGATTTAGAGTTATGCCATTGATGAAACTATGAGATTTATGAAGTTTGATGTTAGTAAATGAAAGATATGTATTGGGTTAACATGTTTTGTCTTTGAATTTTTGATGAATTTGAGTAAAATGGGCTAAATTGTGAAATTTATAAGTACAATCAAATTGCTATTGCACCGGAGGATTGGGAGAAAACAACCTTCACCTGCCCCTTTGCTACTTTCACTTTTCGCCTTATGCCTTTCGGTCTTTGCAATGCATCAGTCACATTTCAAAGGTGCATGATGGCAATATTCTCAGATATGATCGAAGACTCTTTAGAGGTTTCTATGGATGATTTCTCAATCTATGGGAATGATTTTGATCATTGCGTTGACAATTTGGATAAAGTATTTAAGCGATGTGAGGACATACATCCTATCCTGAATTGGGTAAAATGTCATTTCATGGCAATTGAAGGCATTGTGTTAGGCCATCACATCTCTAGTCAAGGCATTCAAGTAGACAAAGCTAAGGTAGAAATCATTGAGAAATTACCTCCACCAACAAACATGAAAGGTATTCGTAGTTTTCTTGGACACACGAGGTTTTACCAAAGGTTTATTAGAGATTTTTTCAAAATTGCAAAGCCCTTATGCTCATTACTGGAACAAAATCAAAAATTCTTCTTTGATGATGCATATCTAGATGCCCTTATTTAGTTAAAAAATAGATAGTGAATGCACCCATTACCGTTGCATGATCGCATGATTTTGTGATAGGTTTTAAATATTTGCCGAGTAGCTGTGTCAACCATTTGCCAAGTTGAAGGATTCAAACCATTGTGGAATGTTTGAACTTGGAGCCAAAGCGGTAACCCATGGTGAAGGCACCTTCTCAAAAGATCTTTGTATCTCTCCCATGCATCGTAGAGTGTTTCTAAATCCATCTGCATAAAAGAAGAGATATCATTACGTAATTTAGCCATTTTAGTCGACGAAAAATATTTTAGTAAGAATTTTTCGGTCATTTGTTCCCAAGTAGTAATTGACCCTCGTGGTAACAAGTTCAACCACTGTTTAGCTTTGTTCCTTAATGAAAAAGGGAATAATCGAAGACGAATGGCATCATCAGAAACTTCATTGATTTTAAATATATCACAGAATTCCAGGAAGTTTTCTAAGTGAGCATTAGGATCCTCATCCTGCAAACTGTCAAACTGAACAAATTGCTGTATCATTTGAATAGTGTTAGGTTTTAATTCAAAAGTATTTGCAGCTACAGTAGGTCTAACTATGCTTGATTCAATTCCTGTTAAAGAAGGTTTAGCATAATCATACATAGTGCGTGGAGTAGGATTATGATTAGCCGCAATTGCAGGAGGTAGCTGGTTTTCTTAGTTTTCAGCCATCTCTTCGATTAGGGGTTGAGTATCGTCTTCTTGCTTGTTCTCTGTGTATCATAAGCTTCGCCTTATTTCTCTTTGGTTTTTGCGAACTGTGCGATCAATTTCTTCGTCAAAAAGTAATGGTCCTGATAGGTTTCTTCTAGTCATAAACTATAAAAACCTGCCAAGAGAAGGAAAAAATAAATTAATAAATAATAATAATAAATTAAAGTGCAAGAAAAATAAATGGCTAAAGTAATAAAAATTGAGTGTTCCTAATATTTCAATTCCCTGGCAACGGTGCCAAAAACTTGATCGCGTTATTTCGTGACAGGTTTTAAATATTTATAATTACTCATTCTTCAACTAACTATTATCGCGATGTAGGCAAGTGTACCTATTGAACAGTAGTATAGTTTCAGCAAGACCGGATTGTCGAACCCAAAGGAACTAAAAGTACTAGTAATGACTGTCTTTTTATTATCTAGCCTAAGAATAAAGAGGTTTTTGTTTTAATTAACTAATTATCTAAACTAAGAACTCACAGAGAAAAGAATTGGGGAATTGCTTCTGGGGAAAATCGATTGACTTAAGACAATACCTAAGGAAAGATCCACCTAGACTTTACTTGTTATTCTGGCTCCGAATCGGACGATTTATTCATTCAACTTGTTTCGTAGAGATCCCTAAGTTATGTTATTATCCCTATTCAAGATTAACAACGTCTAATCCCTAGATTGAATAATTGAGACTTTTCTCTAATTAACACCCTAGGGTTGCATTAACTCGATCTATGGATCCCCTTATTAGCTTTCACCCTAATCTGGCAAAATCTTGTCACCCTATGTCTAGGCACGCAATCAACTCCACTTAATTATGACAAATGTACTCTTAGACAGGGTCTATTCCTCCTCTGAATAAGAGCTTATCTTGAATCAGTATCCTGGGATATCAAAACAAGAATTAAGAATACATAATTAAGAACAAGTTAAATATTTATCATACGATTCAAAAAATAATAACAAGATTCGTCTTAGGTTTCATTCCCCTTAGGTATTTAGGGGTTTTAGTTCATAACTAAATAAGAAAACATCTCAGAATGATAAAGAATACAAAATATAAAGAAAACCCAAAACTCTTGAAGGGAAATTGAAGAGAGATCTTTAGTCTTGATGATGAATCTGACTTCTGAGATGGATCAATCGACTTCCTTGGAGTAATTCCTTACTCCCTATTCTCTGTGTCCCTTTTCTTCCTCCTATAGGGTGTATTTATAGGCTTTGGAATGCTTAAGAGCCCTCAAAATTAGCCTTTTTCAAATTGGACTCAACTTGGGCTCAGTAGGGACACGCTCGTGTGACACGCCCGTGTTCGATTACTTCAGGTCATGTTCGAGCCTGCCAAATTGACACGGCCATGTGGTCTACCCATGTGAGGAGGTCCAGGCCGTTTTGATTTCGTACTTTGTTCCATTTTCTTATCATTCCTTTTGCTCTCCTATGCTCTCCTAAGTATAAAACATGAAATTAAAGCATTAAGAGCATTAAATTCACCAATTCTAATGGGAAATCATCCATAAAATGCATTAAAAATGGGGTAAAAATATGTATAATTTACAGTTTATCATTGCACCAGATTGGTCTCAACCTTTTGAAGTGCAAACGACTTTGGTGTGGGTGCGGTTCTAGGACAACGAAAGGGAAAAATATTTCATGCCATCTATTATGCTAGCAAAACTCTTATAGATGCTTAATTCAATTATACCACCATAGAGAAAGAATTGCAGGCTGTAGTCTTTGCTTTCAACAAGTTTCATTTCTATCTTGTCAGCGTAAAGGTTATTGTATTCACTAATCATTCTGCGCTGAGATATCTCTTTGCGAAAAAGGATGCCAAACCAAGACTAATACGCTAGATATTACTGTTGTAAGAATTTGACATCGAGATAAAAGACTGTAAGGGTTTAGAGAATCAAGTTGCAAGCCATCTGTCTCAATTGGAAGTTCGTAGCGAAGACGAAAACATACTTCAAATTGTCGACGCATTCCCAAATGAGAGGTTATTTGTTGTAGATGCAACTCTTTGGTATGCAGATTTTATTAATTATCTTGTAACACCCTCACCCCTATTCATCACCGAATAGAGTTGCGAAGCATTACCAGACTTATTACACAAATAAACATACATTTCTCATACATTTTTTCATTCCAAATATAAATCATTCACAACCTTCATAAAGTCGCTAATACGAGCCTACGAGGCTTAAATCATGCATTAGAAGTGGTTCGGGACTTAACCAATAACTCAGGAAATTTTTGGAATGCTTAGAAAATTTTACAAAATATAGAGGACACACGCCCGTGTGGCCCGGACATGTGGACATTCGCAGTGGGATCACATGGTTGTGTCCCAGCCCGTGTTCGACTCCGTGTAACTCTTTAGCTTGGGTCACATGGCCAACACACACATGCCCGTGTGACTAGCCCATATGCCCTTCAAAATCGCCACACACGCACGTGTTCCAGGCTGTGTGCTAGGTCGTGCCAGTGTGGAGCATACTAACTTGATTTCTAATTAAATACCAGGGGACATATAGCAGTGTCACCTAACCGTGTGTTACACACGGCTGAGACACACACCCGTGTCTCTGCCCATATGGACAAAAATAGGCTATTTGCCAAGCCATTTTTCTCACCCAACCTTTCAATCACCTATACAAACCAAATGGCATATAACATTGCATAAATAAGCATTTCAACCAATCTCAATCAAGCCTAATTCATGCTAAAACCATACAACTAATCACAAGATACACAAGTATCAGAATAAGCCATTTAATTTCATACCAAAATTCACATTCTAAAATCATTAATATGGTCACTTTCAACTATGCATCACTTTACCTAAAACCACAAGCATACTAATCTCAAATTCAACCATTTGATGCTCCAAATACCAATTCACAACAAGCATATAAATGAAAATTATTCACAACATATCAAAAGGCCTTTTTTTCATATATATATACATCACCAAGCATGCCAAAATAAGCCAAGTCACATGGCTATACACATAACTAACCATTCGTCATTTAAAAGCCAAATCAAATGGCTAAATCCATTACTAATAAATAACATATATACCAAAATGACCATAACTCCAATACATGCGATATAACCAAATACATAAGTTCAAAAGTACCAAAGTGATAGCTTGATAGTGTGATGAGATCTCCAACGATTCCCAAATCCAAGCAAGTTTCGATAATCACTATAAAACACAGAAAAGTAAACAGAGTAAGCTATAAAACTTAGTAAGCTCGTATAGTTAATAAGTAACGCTCACCATTTATTCACCAAATCAAGTAGTATAAACATAATATACTACAAAATCATTAAATCATAAGGTTAACATATATTCAATCACATATGTAATCATGAATTCACAAATTTCATATATTCAATGCTCATATAGTTTCCGTACATACCTGTACTGATACGTATCTATTTCTCACTGTTTCATATCTTTGATATACCCATTGAACCATTTGGAATAATATCAGATACTCGAGAATCTCGCACCCTAAGTGCCAAATACATAGCCGAAGCTATCTCAATCTCATATCTCATATAATGCTCACTCTCAAGCTATTGATGGGTCTGCTCACACAAGCTGACGGTCATGACGTAACTACACAGTGTTGCTCACACAAACTGATTGTAACAGCCTGATTTAAACCCTAGTCAGAATAGTGGTTTCAAGACCACAAATCTGAGTCAAAAAAATATTTTAATATTATTTTTCATTTTTATAGTATGTGAATTGATATGTGTGAAAATTCTGTATGAAAATTTTATCATTTGTGCCGATTTATAAAAAAGTACTTAATCGCGTAAAATGT
Organism: Gossypium arboreum; assembly: GCF_025698485.1. NCBI lineage: Eukaryota > Viridiplantae > Streptophyta > Magnoliopsida > Malvales > Malvaceae > Gossypium > Gossypium arboreum. The sequence continues at coordinate 55,962,850 of NC_069070.1, forward strand.
AAAAGTGGCTAGCTATATGTTAAAAGTGCTTATGTGTTATGGTTTAGTAAATGGGAGGTCCTTATGTTGTAATTAGACCATTGATAAGGTTAATGGACATTAATGACCATCCATTAGGTGATTTTTATATGGTTTAATAAAGGGTAAAATTGGTATTTGATAATTACTATGTAATTTAATAAAAATAAAACATGATAATGGATGATTCATTCATCGTTGTTGCCAAAAATCAAAAGAAAAGAAAAGATAAAAGTTCATTTAGGGTTCAGCTATGGTTGAGCTTGATTGAGGTATGGTTTTTGATCTGTTTTTGATAATTTCTATGTTTTTGTGATTGTTGCTTTGTGTTCTATTAAGCTCATGCCTCAATTTTAGAATTTGATGATGATTTTGAGTTATGCCATTGTTGATTTTGTGAGCTTTGTAATGTTAATTGATGAAATATAGAAGCCTGACGATAGATAAATATGTTTTCTATTGGAATTTTTGATGAATTTGATTATTATGGGCTAAATTGTGAAAATAAGAAATTGAGAGGCTAAAATATGAAATAAATGAAATATACGGGCTTATATGGGCTAAAGGAAAATTCATCCTAGCATGTGTAATATAAAATTATGTGTATTTTGTGATTTTATGAATTAGGGACTAAAGTGTTAAAATGTGAAAATGTGAGGGCTAATTTGTAAAATGTCCTAAATATGTGTGTATGGATTGAATTGAATGAATTGGTGAATAAAGAAGTTAAAATTTGAATGTGTATAGGTCAAGAACCAAAGAAAACAGAATTAGATCTAGGAAAGTCGAAAGTAGTTGAATAGCCATTTGTTTCCGTTCATTCGCGTGCGGGGTAAGTCTATATACAAATAAATATGATATTGGATTGTGATGAATGGTTATAGAAGCTGAATATGTGAAATTGAGAAAGTTTCAATAATGTAACAACGTCCGAAAGCCCCGTACGAACCGTAGGAATAGTTAGGATACATATGTCATGACATAGGATTTCGATATGTGATTTCATGTAAGACCACATATGGGACATTGGCATTGATTTGAGATTTATGTGTAAGACCATGTCTGGGACATTGGCATTGTATTTGATTTCATATAAGACCTTGTCGGGGACAGAGGCATCGATATTTGATTACATGTAAGACCACGTCTGGGACATTAGCATTGTACAATCTTCCCGAGCTATTTGCGTATCCTATTTGATTCTATACGATTCAACGGGCATTCCAAGAAATGAATAACCATGTGAATGTATATCCAATTCAGGTATGTATGAATTGTCTATAGAATTTGCAAATGAAAGGTGAGGATGAATATGATCTTTTGATATGTGAACTACATGGAAATATGATGTATTTACAAGTAATTGATTATGAACAATTGAGTTAAATGAGAAATATGAACTTGCTATTGTGTTATGCCATGATCCATATGAATAAATTAGTTGATAATTGTGATATATGATAAGTTTATTTGTATATGGCTTACTAAGCTTTTGAAAGCTTACTTTGTGTGTGTTTGCATTGTTTTATAGATATTGAAGCTACTGGAAGCTCGGGGATTGTTGAGGATCTTCAGCACACTATCGAACTCTATTTTGGTACCTTTTGAAAATGTGAAGATTGAAGCATGGCATGTATAGGCTAGAAGTATTTGAATATGAATTGTGAAGTGTATATCATTCCATGTGATATGGCTAGATTAAAGTTACTATTTGGTTTGGTTTTTAGTATATAAGTTGTGATAAGAAATGGTATGTTTTGAAGTGCATAATTGGCCTAGTGAGAAAAGGTCAATTTGGAAGTTAGTGATTTGAATTAGTTATGGAAATGGTAAAATTTTGATATGAAAAATGGATGTGAAAAATTGGGATAATGACATGTAAGAATGAATGAGTTTGGTATGTGATTTTGGTATGTTTTGGTTTGAATGATAAGGATGATATTGGTTGGTGATTATATGACATGAAAGATGTATGTTTTGTGATTGAAATTGGTTGAAATTATGGTGCTATTGTTCTTCGATTTTGAACTTGTAGGGATGACCCTTAAGGGTGGAAAATTGACTTTTCAGATGGTCTATTTTTGTCCACACGGGCAAAGACACGGGTGTGTGTCTCAGTCGTGTTTGACACATGGTCATGTTACACGGCCGTGTGTCCCCTGGGGTAGTCCTACAATTTAAAGTCACTCTCGAGCATGGCCTAGACACACGAGTGTGTCTGGTGGCTGTGTGAGGCACACGACCATGGCACATAGGCGTGTGTAGCCATTTTGAAGGGTACATGGGCTATACACATGGGCGTATGGTTAGCCATGTGACCCAAGTTAGTTTCAACCACAGCCAAGGCACACGGGCATGTCTCTGGCCGTATGGATAAGTCAGTATGTATGCCCTGTTTTGCCACGGCCTAGACACACGGACGTGTCTAATGCCGTGTGAGGGGCGTGTGACCTTTATAACTTTAAAAAAAATTTTTAGTTTCAAAAAATTTTGTATGTGCTCGATTTTGTCCCGACCCCTTCCAAAAGTATGTTTAAGGTCCCGATGACCTAAGAAAGTGACTTTGAAATAATGTTTGACTATGATGCTATGATGTGTAGATGATATTTTTGAATTGATTATTAAATGATCTGATATGTCCGGTAATGCCTTATAACCCTAGTCCGACAACAGATACAGGTTAGGTGTGTTACATTTGGTTGGTATCACAGCTACGATTTAGTTGATTGTAGGACTAACGTAGCATATGTGAGTCTAGCTATACATGCCATATATATGAACTGCGATAATGTGATGATTCCTGACAATGAAAATGTATTTTTCGTATAATAATGGATCTTGAACTAGCCGTAGCTGATGATGTTGAAAGTAATGCACCCGCTCCCCTCAAGGGGCTGTGTAATCCGATTCTAGACCTGTTACTAGTAGCCACGAGGGAGAGGCTAAGCAAGCCTTTTACAAAATGATGAATGATTGGTTCACTCAGTATATTAGAACCAATCTAGATGTGCCATAACCTTTACCCCCGCCTAATCCATCACAAGTCCCTATCATGCCACAAGATGTAAATCGATTCAGTTGAGTAAGCTTCTGGATGGTAAAATTTATAAAATATGGGCCTGAAGAGTTTCGTGCTACTACTGATGATGATGCCGAGAGAACTGATTTTTGGCTCGAGAATATGATACGAGTATTTGATGAAATGTCATGTACCCCGAATGAATGTCTTAAATGTGCTGTGTCACTTTTGAGAGATACAACGTATCATTGGTGGAAAACGTTAATATCCATGGTTCTGAAAGAGCAAGTCAATTGGCATTTCTTTCAGATTGAGTTTAGAAAGAAGTATATCAGTCAGAGATTTATCGATAAAAAATGCAAAGAGTTTCTTGAGTTGAAATAGGGTCATATGTATGTTATGGAATATGAGCGAGAATTCATGAGATTGAGCTAGTATACATAAAAATATGTCTCGACTGAAGCAATTATGTCAAGAGATTCGAGGATGGTTTGAATGAAGACATCAAATTGTTAGTCAGGATTTTGGAAATAAAAGAGTTTGTTGTGCTTGTTGAAAGAGCATGTAAAGCTGAAGAACTCGAGAAAGAAAAAAGAAAAAGCCAATTCAGAAGCTAGAGAGGTGCGAAAAAGATCATCGAATAAGTCATTTCAATCAGCATCAAAGAAATTCCGAGATGATTATAGCCGTTCAAAGGCTAATGTGGGACATTCGAGTAGAAACCATACTAGATCACATTCAAGCTTCAGAGCTCTAGCTACTTCTATTGCAAGTGTTGGAAATGTCTGATCCGATCGACCTGAGTGTATACACTATGGTAAAAGACATCTAGGAAGTTGTAGATTGAATGATCGAGCTTGCTTTAGATGTGGATCCTTAGATCACTTTATCCGTGAATGTTCTGAGTCAATAGAGAAAGAGATTGTGCAAAATTCGAGGTCGAGTGGCAATACAGCTCGAGGTAGACCATCCAGAAACACAGGTAATGTGAGTAGCACTCAGAGAATGACTAAAGACACCACTGTTAGATCTGAGGCTCGAGCACTTGCCAGAGCTTATGCTATCTGCGCTCGCGAGGAAGCTTCGTCTCCAGATGTTATTACTGGTACTTTCACTCTCTATGATACTAGTGTTGCATTGATTGATCCTAGATCAACTTAGTCTTATGTATGTGAGACTTTAGTAAACAGTAAGACTTTGCCTGTAGAGTCTACTGAAATTGTGATTAGAGTATCGAACCCCTTAGGCAGATGTGTTTTGGTTGACAAAGTATGCAAGAGTTGTTCGTTGATGTTTCGAGATTTTTACTTTCCAGCTGATTTGATGTTGTTACCATTTGACAAAATTGATATAATTCTGGGTATGGATTGGTTAACACTGCATGATGCGATAGTGAACTGTAAATGAAAGATGATTGATTTGCGATGCAAGAATGATGAGATTATTCGGATTGATTCTAATGATTTGAATGGCTTGTCATCAGTGATTTCGTCGATGTTGGCTCAAAAATATGTGAGAAAGGGTTATGAAGTTTACTTTGCTTATGTGTTAGATACGAAAGTGAAAAAAAAAGAAAATTGAATCAGTTTTGGTTGTCTGTGAATTCTTTGATGTGTTTCCTGAAGAACTTCCAAGATTACCTCTGATTGGAGAGGTTGAGTTTGGCATTGAGTTAATCCCAAGAACTACTTCAATATCAATAGCTTCGTATAGAATGGCTCCGACCGAGTTAAAAGAATTGAAATCTCAGTTGCAAGAGTTAACCGATAGAGGATTTTCACGACCGAGCTTTTCTCCCTGGGGTGCTCCTGTTCTGTATGTGAAAAAGAAAGACGGTACAATGAGAATGTGTATTGATTATCGTTAGTTGAATAAAGTGACTATCAAGAACAAATATCCTCTGCCCCGAATTAATGATTTGTTTGATCAGTTGAAAGGAGCTACTGTGTTTTTGAAGATAGATTTAAGATCGGGTTAGTATCAGTTACGAGTTAAAGACTCTGACGTGCCAATGACTGCTTTCCGAACAAGGTATGGACATTATGAGTTTTTATTTATGCCTTTTGGACTAACAAATGCTCCTACTATTTTTATGGACCTAATGAGTCGGATCTTTAGACAATATTTGGATCAATTTGAAGTTGTGTTTATAGATGACATCTTGATATATTCTCGTAATGAATATGAGCATGCTGAACAACTGATAATAGTGCTACAGACTTTGCGTAATAAGTAGTTGTATGTGAAGTTTAGCAAATGTGAATTCTGGTTACAAGAAGTCGACTTTTTGGGACATGTTGTGTCAGTATTTGGTATCCGAGTTGATCCGAGCAAGATTTCAGCTATCTTGGAGTGGAAGCCTCTGAGAAATGTTTCTGAAGTCTGCAGTTTTTTGGGACTTGCAAGTTATTACCGACAGTTCGTAAAAGGCTTTTCAATGATCGCGACTCCATTGACGAAATTGCTTCAAAAATATGTGAAATTTGAATGGTCTAAAAAGTGTCAGAAAAGCTTTGATCAGTTAAAAGCCCTATTGACGAAGCTATAGTATTAGTACAACCATAATCGGGTAAAGAATTTGTGATTTATAGTGATGCAGCGTTGAACAGTTTCGGTTGTGTTTTGTCGCAAGAAGGCAAAGTTATAGCCTATGCTTCGAGACAGTTAAAGCCGCATGAAAAGAATTATCCGACACACGACCTTAAATTAGTTGCGATTGTGTTTGCTTTGAAGATTTGGCGTCACTATCTATTTGGTGAGAAATGTCACGTGTTTTCATATCATAAAAGCCTGAAATATTTGATGACTCAGAAAGATTTAAATCTGTTACAGAGAAGATGGCTAGAAATGTTAAAAGACTACGAACTTGTTATTTATTATCATCCGGGAAAAGAAAATGTTGTTGCTAATGCTTTGAGTCAGAAATCATTGTTTGCATTAAGTATGATGAATATTTATTTAGTTCTGTTTGATGATAGTTTGATATTAGCCGAATTGAAAGTCAGACCGTTATTTATTCAGCAAATTTACGAAGCTCAGAAGATTGATAATGAGATTATAGCAAAATGAGCTCAGTGTGATTTGGATTCTGATTCTAAATATCGAATTGATAATGATGATTGTCTGAGATTCCAAGATCGTATTTTTGTTCCGACAAATCTAGAGTTAATTCAAATGATTTTGAACGAAGCTCACAATATTCTTTTATCTGTTCATCCAGAAAGTACAAAAATGTACGAAAATGTTTCAAAATGTTTTATCTGTCAGCAAGTTAAAGCTAAACATCAGGTTTCATCCGATTTTTGCAACCGATTATGATTTCAGAGTGGAAATGGGAGAAAATAACAATGGATTTTGTTCAGGTTTACCCCTATCTCTGAGAAAGAAAGATGTGATTTGGATTGTGGCTGATTGATTGACGAAATCAACACATTTTATTCCGGTACGATCTGACTACTCACTTGATAAATTAGCAAAGTTATACATTTCCGATATTGTGAGATTGCACGGGGTGCCATTATCTAATGTGTCAAATAGAGATCCGAGATTCACTTCGCGATTTTAGAAGAAACTGCAAGAGGCTTTAGGTACGAAATTGCACTTCAGTACTGCTTTTCACTCGCAGAATGATGGTCAATCCCAGCGGATTATTCAGATTCTCAAGGATATGTTGAGATGTTGCATTCTTAAGTTTGAAGGTACGTGGGAACAGTATTTACCATTAATTGAATTCGCTTATAATAATAGTTTTCAATCGAGCATTAAAATGGCACCTTTCGAAGCCTTATATGTTAGAAAATGTCGTACACCTTTGTACTGAACTGAGCTCAGTGAGAATAAGATTCACAGGGTTGATTTGATTAAAGAGATAGAACAGAAGGTAAAAACAATCCGAGATAGTTTGAAAGCAGCTTCAGATCGTCGGAAATCATATGCAGATTTGAAACAAAAAGATATTGAATTCGATATCGGTGAAGAAGTGTTTCTAAAAGTATCTTCGTGGAAGAAAGTATTTCAGTTCGGTAAAAAGGGAAATTGAGTCTGAGGTTTATTAGACCGTACGAAATCATAGAGCGTATCGGGCCAATTGCGTATAGATTGCTACTGCCATCTGAGCTAGAAAAGATTCATAATGTGTTTCACCTATCGATGCTTCGACGATATAGATCAGATTCCTCGCATGTGTTTCTCTATGTGAGATAGAAATTCAGTCTGATATGACATATGAAGAAAAACCAATCCGTATCTTAGCTCGCGAGATTAAAGAATTGAGAAATAAGAAAATTCCGATGGTAAAATTGTTATGGAATCAACATGGAGTAGAAGAGGCTACGTGGGAGCCCAAAAATGCTATGAGACAAAAATATCTAATCTATTCAATGGTAAGATTTTTGGGGACGAAAATCCTTAAGGGGGAGAGTTGTAACAGCCCGGTTTAAACCCTAGTCAAAATAGTAGTTTTGAGACCACAAATTCGAGTGAAAAAATATTTTAATATTATTTTTCATGTTTATAGTATGTAAATTGATATGTGTGAAAAATTTGTATGAAAAATTTATCGTTTGTGTGCCGATTTATGAAAAAGGACTTAGTCGCATAAAATGTAAAAGTGGCTAGCTATATGTTACAAGTGCTTATGTGTTATGGTCTAGTAAATGGGAGGTCCTTATGTTGTAATTAGACCATTGATAAGTTTAATGGACATTAATGACCATCCATTAAGTGATTTTTATATGGTTTAATAAAGGGTAAAATTGGTATTTGATAATTAATATGTAGTTTAATAAAAATAAAACATGATAATGGATGATTCATTCACCCTTTTTACCAAAAATCAAAAGAAAAGAAAAGATAAAAGTTCATTTAGCGTTCAGCTATGGTTGAGCTTGATTGAGGTATGATTTTTGATCCGTTTTTGATAATTTCTATGTTTTTGTGATTGTTGCTTTGTGTTCTATTAAGCTCATGCCTCAATTTTAGAATTTGATGATGATTTTGAGTTATGCCATTGTTGATTTTGTGAGCTTTGTAATGTTAATTGATGAAATATAGAAGCCTGACGATAGATAAATATGTTTTCTATTGGAATTTTTGATGAATTTGATTATTATGGGCTAAATTGTGAAAATGAGAAATTGAGGGGTTAAAATGTGAAATAAATAAAATATATGGGCTTATATGGGCTAAAGGAAAATTTGGCCTAGCATGTGTAATATGAAATTATGTGTATTTTGTGATTTTATGAATTAGGGACTAAAGTGTTAAAATATAAAAATGTGAGGGCTAATTTGTAAAATGTCCTAAACATGTGTGTATGGATTGAGTTGAATGAATTGGTGAATAAAGGAGTTAAATTTTGAATGTGTATAGATCAGGAACCAAAGAAAACATAATTAGATCGAGAAAAGTCAAAAGCAGCTGAATAGCCGTTCGTTTCCTTTCATTCCCGTACGAGGTAAGTCTATATACAAATAAATGTGTTTGAATTGATTATTCATGCTTATATGATATTGAATTGTGATGAATGGTTATAGAAGCTGAATACGTGAAATTGAGAAAGTTTCAATAATGTAACGACGTCCGAAATCCTGTACGAACCATAGGAATAGCTAAGATACATATGTCATGACATAGGATTTCGATATGTGATTTCGTGTAAGACCACATCTGGGACATTGGCATCGATTTGAGATTTACGTGTAAGACCATGTCTGGGACATCGGCATCATATTTGATTTCGTATATGACCTTGTCGGGGACAGAGGCATCGATATTTGATTACATGTAAGACCACGTCTGGGACGTTAGCATTGTACGAGTTTTTCGAGCTATCTGCATATCCTATTTGATTCTGTACGGTTCAACGGGCATTTCGAGAAATGGATAACCATGTGAATGTATATCCGATTCAGGTACGTATGAATTGTATATAGAATTTGGAAATGAAAGGTGTGTATGAATATGATCTTTTGATATGTGAACTACATGGAAATGTGATGTATTTACAAGGAATTGATTATGAACAATTGAGCTAAATGAGAAATATGAACTTGCTATTGTGTTATGCCATGATTCATATGAATGAATTGGTTGATAATTGTGATATATGATAAGTTTATTTGTATATGGCTTATTAAGCTTTTGAAAGCTTACTTTGTGTGTGTTTGCATTGTTTTATAGATATTGAAGCTACTGAAGCTCGGGGATCTTCGAGGATAATCACCACACTATCGAACTCTATTTTGGTACCTTTTGAAAATGTGAACATTGAAGTATGGCATTTATAGGCTAGAAGTATTTGAATATGAATTGTGAAGTGTATATCATGCCATGTGATATGGCTAGATTAAAGTTACTATTTGGTTTGGTTTTTAGTATATAAGTTGTGATAAGAAATGGTATGTTTTGAAGTGTATAATTGGCCTAGTGAGAATGGTCAATTTGGTAAGTTAGTGATTTGAATTAGTTATGGAAATGGTAAGATTTTGATATGAAAAATGGATGTGAAAAATTGGGATAATGACATGTAAGAATAAATGAGTTTGGCATGTGATTTTGGTATGTTTTGGTTTGAATGATAAGGATGATATTGGTTGGTGATTATATGACATGAAAGTTGTATGTTTTGTGATTGAAATTGGTTGAAATTATGGTGCTATTGTGCTTTGATTTTGGACTTGTAGGGATGACCCTTAAGGGTGGCAAATTGGCTTATTTTTGTCTACACGGGTGTGTGTTTCAGCCATTTGCGACACATGGTCATGTTACACGGTCGTGTGTCCCCTGGGGTAGTCCTACAATTTAAAGTCAGTCTCAAGCACGAGCGTGTCTGGTGGCCGTGTGAGGCACACAGCCTTGGCATATGGGCTTGTGTATCCATTTCGAAGGGTGCACGGGCTATACACACGGGCGTGTGGTTAGCCGTGTCACCCAAGTCTTTCGACCATGGCCAAGGCACACGGGCATGTCTCCAGCCGTGTGGATAAGTTAGTATGTATGTCCTGTTTTTCCAGGGCCTAGACACACGACCGTGTCTAATGCCGTGTGAGGCACACGGCCTATTCTCACGGGTATGTGACCTTTATAACTTTGAAAAACATTTTTTTGTTTCGAGAAATTGTGTATATGCTCTGTTTAGTCCCGACCCCTTCCTAAAGTATGATTAAGGTCTCGATGACCTAAGAAAGCGACTTTGAAATAATGTTTGACTATAATGCTATAATGTGCGGATGATATTTGTGAATTGATTATTAAATGTTCTGATATGTCCGATAATGCCTCATAACCCTAGTCCGACAATAGATACGGGTTACGGTGTTACACTGATGAGAACCCGCAACACATGTCGGATAACTCAGTCACCAGTAGGACTTACAGACCAACACCTAAATCACATAACCCTTAATGACATGTATTCGTATCCTAATCTATTCCTAAGGTTCAATCGGGATTTCACATTGCCAAATCTTCGTCGAACATATTTGTAGGGTTGTATTTACAATTAATTCAATATTAAAGCATTTAAAACACAATTATAATAATGCTTATTACCATACGAACTTACTTCAATTGCAAAAACGATGAAACGGATCGACTAGCCCAATACTTTGTTTTTCCTTTTTTCAATTTAGCCCAAAATACATATTATGGAAAATTACACTTTTGTCTCTAATATTTCAGCATCTTTACAATTTAGTCCTTAACTCATAAAAATAAAAATTCATGCAATTAGCTCCCTACCCATGCTAGCCAATTTCTCTTATTATCATAGCAACCCATATTTTTCATTTATTTCACATTTCTATCACAAAATTTTCACATTTCTCAATTTAATCCCTAATTAACAATTTTACCAAAAATCATTTTACAAATGTTGTTTATCTAACAACAACCATACATTTTCTATCATCAAACATCAAAATACATATACATTCATTAATGGCAAAACCCTAAACCTTTAACAATTTTGCAAATTAGTCCCTAGGCTAGCTAGATTAAGTTACAACGACTCTAAAAACGTAGAAATCATTAAAAACGGGACAAAATACATACCAATTAGATAAGAAAAAGATTGTCGAGAGCTTGAGCACAAAAATGGCTTCCTAAGCCCTAATTTTCGGTTGTAGAAGATGATATGAGAACAAAATTTTGTTTTGTTTTATTTAATTAACCTTTATTTACTAAATACAAAAATTAACCTTAAAAATTATCACAAATTTAAAAATTACCAAGCCATTATCATCCACTAACATATTAATGGGCTAATTACCACATAAGGACCTCCACATTAGTGTTCCATAGCTATTAGAACACCACTTTTATGCTTTACACAATTTAGTTCTTTTTATTGAATTGAGCATTCAATCTATAAAATTTCTTAACAAAATTTTCACACAATCATCATGTTGTAGAGCTCAATTTAGTAATAAAATAATTATTTTGACCTCGAATTTGTGGTCCCAAAAATACTATTCCGATTTGAATAAAAACGAGCTGTTACAACTCTCCCCCCTTAGGAATTTTCGTTCCCGAAAATCTTACCATAAAATAGGTTAGGGTACTATTTTCTCATAGCTTCCTCAGGTTCCCACATAGCTTCTTCGATACCATGACGTTACCATAGAACCTTAACTAAACCTATGCTTTTACTTCTCAGCTCTTTAATCTCTAGAGCTAGAATTCTAATCGATTCTTTGCTATACATCATATCAGGTTGAATTTCAATCTCTGTTGGAGAAATTACGTGTGACAGATCTGATCTATATCGGCGTAACATCGACACATGAAACACATTGTGGATCTTTTCTAATTCTAACGGTAAAGCTAGTCGATAGGCCACTGGCCCTATTTTTTCCATAATCTCATACGGCCCAATAAATCTCAAACATAATTTTCCTTCGTGACAAAAACGAAGAATCTTCTTCCACGAAGATACTTTTAGAAATACTCTATTGCTGATTTGAAATTCAATGTCTTTACGTTTCAAATCCACATATGATTTTTGACGATCTAAAGATGCTTTCAAACTGTCGCGAATTACTTTCAGTTTATCTTCAGTCTCTCTAACCAAATCAACCTCGTGAATCTTTTTCTCACTAATTTCCATCCAATACAATGGAGTTCAGCATTTGCAACCATACAATGCTTCATACGGTGCCATCTTGATGCTAGATTGAAAACTGTTGTTTTACGCGAATTCAACCAACGATAAATATTTTTCCCAGCTGCCTTCAAACTCTAGAACACAGCAATGAAGCATATCTTCCAGAACTTGTATCACTCTCTCAGAGTGACCGCCAATTTACGGATGAAATACGGTACTAAAGTGCAACTGCGTACCTAAAGCTTCTTGCAATTTCTTCCAAAATCGCGACGTAAACCTCGAATCTCTATTCAAAATAATAGAATCTAGCAACCCATGCAATCTAACTATCTCAGAGATGTACAATTCAGCTAATCTCTCGAGTGAAAAATTTGTACGTACCAGAATGAAATGTGTCGATTTCGTCAGTCTATCAACAACAACCCAGATAACATCTTTCTTTTTCGGAGATAGGGGTATTCTTAATACGAAATCCATCCTAACTCCATCCCATTTCCACTCAGGTATCATCACTAACTGTAGTAATCCCAAAGGCTCTTGATGTTCGGCTTTGACTTGTTGACAAACCAAGCATCTCGATACAAATTCTAAAATTTCTCTTTCCATGCCCGACCACCAGTAGAACTGTTTCAAATAATTGTATATTTTTGTACTCTCCGGATGAACAGATAAACAACCACTATGTGCTTCATGTAGAATTTTTTGAATAAGCTTGGAATTCTTTGGTACAAAAATTCTACCTCGAAATATTAAACAATCATGAGATTTGATCTGATACTCTGAATTAGCAGTCTATTCGCATAGTACTCGTTTAGCTTGCAAATCATTATCACACTTCTGTGCTTCACGAATTTGCTGAAGAAATAACAGTTTAGCTTTTAACTCAGCTAAAATTGAACCATCATTAGATATGATTAACTATTTTTTCATCATTTGTAAAGCAAAAAAAAAAAGATTTTCTACTCAGAGCATCTGCGACTACATTCGCTTTCCCCGGATGATAATCTATCACTAACTCATAATCTTTCAACAACTCAAGCCATCTTCGTTGTCGTAAATTCAAATATTTCTAATACATTATATACTTCAATCTCTTGTGGTCGGTAAAGATATGACACTTTTCAATAAATAAATGATGTCGTCAAATTTTCAATACAAATACAATAGTGACCAACTCTAAGTTATGCATCGGATAATTCTTTTCATGAGGTTTTAAATGTTTGGAAGCATAAGCTATCACTTTGTCCTCTTGCATCAAAACACATCCCAAACCATTCAATGACGCGTCACTGAAAATCAAAAACTCTTTACCTGACTCAGGCTGAACTAAAACTGGTGCTTCAGTTAACAATGCTTTCAAGTTTTCAAAACTTTATTGGCATTTCTCAAACCACTCAAACTTCTCATCTTTCTGTAGCAATCATCGAGAACCCTTTTACAAAACGCCGATAGTAGCCAGATAATCCCAGAAAGCTTCTGACTTCGAACACGTTTCTTGGTGGTTTCTAGTCAACAACTGCTGAAATCTTGCTCGGATCAACTCGAATGCCTTCCGCTGAAACAATATGTCCCAAAAATCCAACCTTTCGAAGCTGAAACTCGCATTTACTGAATTTAGCAAAAAATTTCTTATCTCTCAATGTTTGTAACACAATCCTCAAATGTTCAACATGCTCAGATTCATCTCGGGAATAGATCAGAAAGTCATATATGAATACAATAAATCTGTCTAAATACGGTCTAAAGATTCGACTCATCAAATCCATAAAAACTGCAGGAGCATTAGTTAATCCGAATGGCATAACAAGAAATTCATAATGCCCGTACCTTTTTCTGAACACAGTTTTCGGCTCATCTGAATCTTTAACTCTCAACTGATAATAACCAAACCACAGACCAATCTTTGAAAATACTGTTGCTCATTTAAACTAATCGAACAAATCATCAATTCTCAGCAATGGATATTTTTAATCATAACCTTGTTGAGATGACAATAATCAATACACAGTCTCATCGACCCATCTTTATTCTTTACAAATAGCACTGGTGCACCCCAGGCGAAAAACTAGGTCGTGCAAAACCTCTATCTGTTAACTCTTGCAACTGAGCTTTTAACTCTTTCAATTTTATCGGAGCCATTCTGTATAGAGCTATCGATATAGGTGATGTTCCCGATACTAATTCAATAGCAAACTCGACTTCTCGATCGGTGGCAACCCAGGCAACTCTTCTAGAAACACATCTAGATATTCACAAACCATTGGTACTGGTTCAATCTTTGATTCAGATACTTGTGTATCCAGTACATATGCAAGGTAAGCATCACAACCTTTTCTCACATATTTCTAAGCTAACATTGTCAATATCACAACAGGCAACTCACTCAACTCATCATATTCAGTTCGAAGAGTTTCATTATTCTTACATTTCAATTCAATAATCTTTCATCTACAATTAAAACAACATCATGCAGAGTCAACCAATCCATACACAAAATCACATCGAATTCATCAAACAGTAAAAACATCAAATTTACCAGAAAACAGTAACCCCAAGTCATCAAAGAACAATTTTTGCAAACTTTATCAACTAGGACATACTTGCCTAAGGGTTCGATACTTTAACCGCAAATTTGGTAGACTCCACAGACAAATTCTTGCTAGACACTAAATTCATACAAACATATGAATAAGTCAATCCAGGATCAATCAAGGCAATTACATTTGTGTCATAGAGAGAAAATGTACCAGTGAAAACATCTGGTGACGACGCATCTTCACGAGGGTGAATATCATAAGCTCTAGCTAGAACTCAAGCCTCAGATTTCACAGTAGAATCCTTTGTCTCTCTTTTTCTACTAGTCACATTTCCCGTATTTCTAGGTGGTCTCCCTCTGGCAGCTGTATTGCTCGGTCTTGCATTCCAAAATTTATCTTTCTTGATTAATCAAGACAGTCCCGAATGAAATGCTCTTGCGAACAACATTTAAAACAACCTTTATTATTCATCCAGTAGTCTCCAAAATGCCGTCTTCCACACTGTTGACACTCATGTTTATTGTTTTCACACTACCAACACTTGATACTGAAGTAGCTTGAGCTTTAGGACTCGTGTATTACTTTCCACGATCTCTATTTGGATACCCAATTGAAGTATTCAAACGACTATATGAATCTCATGATTTCTTTGACGAAGAGTGATAGGGTTTACTTATCGACCTCTTTCTCAAATCTCTAGCCTCGAAATCAGCTTTTCTCTTTTCTTTGCCAAGTTCCTCGGCTTTGTAAGCTCTGTCGAATAACATAACAAATTCTTTCAATTCTAAAATCCCGACTAGAAGTCTAATGTCTTCGTTCACCCCGTCCTTGAACCTCTTACACATAATTGCCTCAGTGGAAACACATTCTTGAGCATATTTACTGAGTCTTACAAATTCTCTCTCGTATTCGGTCATAGACATTCGACCCTATTTTAGTTCTAGAAATTCTTTACACTTTTGGTCAATAAACTGTTGGCTTATGTATTTCTTTCTGAACTCGGTTTGAAAGAATTCCCATGTGACTCGTTCTCTCAGCACCACAAATATTAAAGTATTCCACCACTGATATGTAGTGTCTCTCAAAAGTGATATGGCGCAGTTTACACATTCAGCTGGCGTGCAAGATAGTTCATCAAATACTCGAATTGTATTCTCAAGCCAAAATTCGACAATCTCAGGATCATTTTCAACTGTAACTCTAAACTTTTCATCTCCTTATTTTTGAATTTTGTCAACAGGAAGCTTACTTAAACGTAAAGGTTCCAAACCTTTAGGAGCTAAGGGGACAGGATGGGGAATAAGTGGGGGTGGAGGTTGTTGAGCAGCCAGATTAGTTTGGACAAACTCTGTGAACCACTCATTCATCATTTGGAAGAAGGCTTCCTTGGCGTCTCCTCCCTGACAACCTGATACAGGTCTCGACTCAAATTGCACTACTCTGTGAATAAAGGTTGGCGCATTACTCTCAACATCATCAACCACTGCTCGGTTGGGATCCATTACCATATGAAAACACGATCTAAACTGTTAGAAGATATCACACTATCACAGGTTATATATGACATGTATAGCTAGACTCTCACATATGCTACGTTAGTCCTAGAATCAACTAAACGGTAGCTCTGATACCAATAAATGTAACACCCATCACCCGTATTCATTACCAGAATAGGCTTATGGAGCATTACTGGACTTATTACACAAATAAGTGTACGTTTCTCATACATTTTTCTATTCCAAATATAAATCATTCACAATCGTTCATAAAGTCATTAATACGAGCCTACGAAGCATTAGAAGTGGTTCAGGACTTAACCGATAACTCAGGAAATTTTTGGAATACTTAGAAAATTTTACAAAATACAGGGGACACATGCCTGTCGGTCGAATGTCTCACATGGCTAAAGACACGCCCGTGTCACAGGTCGTGTGGACATTTGAAATGGGATCACATAGCCGTGTCCCAGCCTGTGTCCCAGCCCATGTCTGACCCCGTCTAACTGTTTAAATTGGGTCACATAGCCAAAACACATGCTCGTGTAACTAGCCTGTGTGCCCTTCGTAATGGCCACACACGCCCATGTGCCAGGCCATGTGCTAGGTCGTGCCAAACCTATAAGGTATACTGACTTAGGCCACATGGCCAAGTCACACACCCCTGTGTTGGGACGTGGAGCATACTAATTTGATTTCTAATTAAACACTAGGGGACACATGGCTGTGTCACCTAACCGTGTGTCACACACGACTGAGACACACGCCCGTGTCTCTGTCCGTGTTGACAAAAATAGGCTATTTGCCAATCCATTTTTCTCACCCAACCTTTCAATCACCGACACAAACCAAATGGAATATAACATTACATAAATAAGCATTTCAACCAATCTCAATCAAGCCTAGTTCATGCTAAAACCATACCATTAATCACAAGATACGCAAGTATCACAATAAGCCATTTAATTTCATACCAAAATTCACATTCTTAAATCGTCAATACGGTCACTTTCAACTATGCATCACTTTACCTAAAACCACAAGCATACCAATCTCAAAGTCAACCATTTGATTCTCCACATGTAACACCCCGAACCCGAGACCATCGCCGGTGTCGGACACGAGGGGTTAACAAGCCAAGTTCACTTGTTTTGCCCATCCATTTGACATTTCCAGTCAGTGGAAAACTGCGTCCTTGTCGCCTTTAAAATCATATCTCGAGTTTCAAAACTCGGAAACTGGTTTCGTAAATTTTCCTGAATTTAGACTCATATATCAATCCATGGATTTATTTCTAGAATTTTGGTCGGGCCAATTGGTACAGTTTATTAGTTAAAGTCACCCATGTTACAGGGATCAACTGCTCGACCTTCGCGGTATAACTTGAATATCTCTCTGTAAAGGGCTTTAATGCTGGTGCCGTTTGTTTCTAATGAAACTAGACTCGAAATGGAATCTGTACATATAAGGTATGTCTCCTAATTCTTTTTGGATAATTTATAGTAAATTTTAAAGTTGCGACAGGGAACCCAGAAACCGTTCTGGCCCTGTCTCATAATAGACTCATCAAGGTTCATTTACATAGCTTATTCACTATTTAATTCCATTCCTACGAATTTTGGTGATTTTTCACATTCACGTCCTTCGCATTTGGCAGCATCATTTTTAAGGTAGGTCTTACCTATTTGGTAGTCTCCATGAACCAACTAGTCTTGCCATACATAGGTTCATATATGATCATTTTAACCATGCCAATGGCTGATCATATGACCAACATTCCCATTTCCAAGCCATAGCCACATCATGACACCAAATATATACATACAAACCACAATTAGTCTAAGTCGATACTTCACTTTTACGAGCCATTTTCGCATGGCCGTACATATATACATCACAACATATTCAACCAACAAGGGGTAGTCCTATACATGCCATTTCAAAGTTCAACCAAAATTTATACCAAAATAGAGGCGTGGATAGTGTGGATGACTTCGACTTTATTGATCCCGAATCTGATTGCTATCGGCGAAATCTATAAAAGAGAGCCAAAGTAACGGGTAAGCATTTTTTATGCTTAGTAAGTCTCAAGGAATATAATCACTCTAATTACAAAGCAATACATTCACATAGCCAAATGCATCATTTCATTAATACACATTCTTACTTCACACTTCATCATTATATACTTTCACAAAGTATCAATCAATTCAATAACTGAAATTCATTAGTCGATTGAGCGAATGTTGCTCAAACATGTCGACTTTCCAATGCACATATAACGTACCTTATCCTTTGGGCTTTTCGAGTGTACTAATTGAATTCATTACAGCAACCAACACTCACCTCCAGCCCAAGATTCTTCGAGAATATAACGGATATAATCACGCACAAATGCCTTGGTCTTAGCCCGGATAGAATAACTCATACGAATGCCTTGGTCTTAGCCGGATATAGCCACTAGCACAATTGCCTTGGTCTTAACCCGGATGTAATTTCCAGCATAATTGTCTTCGGGGCTTAGCCTGGATATCATTCAATTTCTCATGTACACACACATCAATAATCATTGGACATACATATTTCATTTTCATTACTAAGGCTCAAAACGCAAATATAATCACAAGCATATTCGCCCGGGACTTAGCAGGGTAGAATTCAAATGCTCATACATACATAATCAATAATCAATACACATCCATACTTTATTTCACATAACTCAAGTAGGGTCACTTCTTGAGGACTTACCTCGGATGTTGTCGAACGGCTTTTTCGGCTATTCGATCACCTTTTCCTTCCCCTTGTCCAATTGTGGCCCTCTTAGCTCTTGAGCTAATTCAAACAAATTCAATTTATTAAAACCTCATTGTGCTTGCTTATGGCCGAATATGACAAGGAGTTTAAATGGTCATATGGCCACTCTTTAGCTTGAATACACAATGGTCATGCACATTTTATACTACATCAAGCAATTCAATACAATTTATTTGAGCATCAAGGAAAAGCTAAGGCCTTCAATAGGCTACCCAAGGCCGAATATTCATGTACATGTTGAGGTCAATTTTGCACTTAATACCTCACAAAAACAGCATGCATTTTACTAGTTAATGCTTTGCACATTGTGGCCCAAAACTTATAATATAGCATCAAGCACTTATATATGTGCTAGGCCGAATTGTGCTTGCAATTTCACAAGCATTCTTCCACATCTTCTTCTTTAAACCAATATATTCATCACTTACTTCATAGCCAAAACATCATGTGCAAACATATATTTACAATATGAGCATGGCCGAATTTCAAGGTGTCCATAGCCATCCAAAAATACAAATTTTAACTAACATGCAAGATGTAACACCCCGAACCCGAGACCATCGCCGGTGTCGGACACGAGGGGTTAGCAAGCCAAGTTCACTTGTTTTGCCCATCCATTGGACATTTCAGTCAGGCTGGAAAAACTGCGTCACTGTCGCCTTAAAATCATATCTCGAGTTTCAAAACTCGGAAACTGGTTTCGTAAATTTTCCTGAATTTAGACTCATATATCCATCCATGGATTTATTTCTAGAATTTTGGTCGGGCCAATTGGTACAGTTTATTAGTTAAAGTCACCCATGTTACAGGGATCGACTGCTCTGACCTTCGCGGTATAACTTGAATATCTCTCTGTACAGGGCTTTATGCTGGTGCCATTTGTTTCTAATGAAACTAGACTCAAAATGGAATCTGTACATATAAGGTATGTCTCCTAATTCTTTCTGGATAATTTATAGTAAATTTTAAAGTTGCGACAGGAACCCAGAAACCGTTCTGGCCCTGTCTTACAATAGCTTTAATATCTCTTAACATGTAACTCCTATGACCATTTCGTTTCTTCCATATGAAAATAGACTCATCAATGTTCATTTACACAGCTGATTCACTATTTAATACCATCCCTACAAATTTTGGTGATTTTTCACATTCACGTTACTGCAGCTGGCAGCATCTGTTTTTAAGGTAGGTCTTACCTTTTTTGTAGTCTCCATGAACCAACTAGTCTTGCCTTACATAGGTCCACATATGATCATTTTAACCATGCCAATGGCTGATCATGTGACCAACATTCCCATTTCCAATTCATAGTCACATCATGACACCATATATATATATACAAACCGCAAATAGTTTAAGTTGATACTTCACTATTACGAGCCATTTTCGCATGGCCGTACACATATACATCATAACATATTTAAACCAACAAGGGGTAGTCCTATACATGCCATTTCAAGTTCAACCAAGAATTTATACCAAAATGGGGGCTTGATAGTGTGGATGACTTGACTTCAACGATCCCGAATCCGATTGCTATCGAGCGAAATCTAGAAAGCGAGAGCCAAAGCATGAGAGTAAGCATTTTTATGCTTAGTAAGTCTCAAGGAATATAATCAACTCTAATTACAGCAATACATTCACATGGTTAAATGCATCATTTCATTAATGCACATTCACATAATCATACTTACTTCACCATCCCAACTCTTATGTTCATACACAAATAACGGCTTCATTAAGGCCGATAACTCGTTCCATCATAGGAGCGAATATTCACACGCTCTTACTCCTAGCGCAAAGCACACACCGCACTTACCTTGTCATTGGGAAATTTCACAAGTGCATTAGCTGAAATTTTCCAGCAAGCTTATAATTTTCAAATCACATACCTTCGGAGTTTAACCGGATGTCACTACTCGATCAATCGCCTTGGGACATAGCCGGTTATGGTAACCCGCACCAAGGCCTCACGGACTTAACCCGGATATCACGATTTGCACAAATGCCTTGGTCTTAGCCAGATAGAATGACTCGCACGAATGCCTTGGTCTTAGCCGGATGTAGCCACTAGCACAATTGCCTTCGGTCTTAACCCGGTTATAATTTCCAGCATAATTGTCTTCGGGCTTAGCCGGATATCATTCAATTTCTCATGCACACATACATCAATAATCATTGGACATACATATTTATTTTCATTACTAAGGCTCAAACACAATTATAATCACTAACATAATCGCCCGGGACTTAGCCGGGTATCATTCAATACTCATACACACATAAATCAATAATCAATACATCCATATTTCATTCCACATAATTCAAGTAAGGTCACTTCTTGAGGACTTACCTCGGATGTTGTCGAACGGCTTTTACGGCTATTCGATTACTTTTTCCTTCCCCTTGTCCAATTGTGGCCCTCTTAGCTCTTGAGCTAATTCAAACAAATTCAATTTATCAAAACCTCATTGTGCTAGCTTATGGCCGAATATGGCAAGGAATTTAAATGGTCATATGGCCACCCTTTAGCTTGAATACACAATGGTCATGCACATTTTATACTACATCAAGCAATTCAATACAATTTATTCGAGCATCAAGGAAAAGCTAAGGCCTTCAATAGGCTACCCAAGGCCGAATATACTTGTCCATGTTGAGGCCAATTATGCACTTAATACCACACAAAAACAGCATGCATTTTACTAGTTAATGCTTTGCATATTGTAGCTCAAAACTTACAATATAGCATCAAGCACTCATATGTGTGCTAGGCCGAATGTGCTTACAATTTCACAATTATTCTTCAACATCTTCTTCTTTAAACAAACTTATTCATCACTTCCTTCATAACCAAAACATCATGTGCAAACATATATACATATATGAGCATGGCCGAATTTCAAGGTGTCCATAGCCATCCAAAATACAAATTTTAACTAACATGCAAGAAGCATGAACCATGCTCATGAATGCATCATGGCCGAATATGACAATCATGCTCCTTTTCAACTTCAATCATGATAAAACAAAAGAAAGCTAAAATCTTACTCAAGAGTAGACAATCCATCATTGCATGCATCATCATCAAGCTTCACACTTAGCATGCAATGGCTTTATCACCATAACAACTTTGGCCAAATACCATTTCCATGGCTTAACAAAGATTTGAGCCATGGCTAACATGCACATCAAGTTAGCAACCAAAACATGCATGAAACTCCTAACACAACCTCATACATACCTTAATCTTGATGCAAACTTAGCCAAATCTCCTTCTAGATCTCTTCCAAACCAAGCATGAAGCAAAAATCCTCCTTCTTCCTTAGTTTTGGCTCAAAGAAAGGATGAACAAAATTTTTTCTTTCCTTCTCTACAACTCACGGCAATGGGGGATTACCACACTCACACACATTTTTTTTTCATTTTTTATCACCCATACACCTTTGTTTATTATTTCACCCTAATGCACCAACAAAACATGTTTCATGACATGTTTAGCCCATCCTCCTTGTCATGGCCGCCACCACCTATAAAAGGGGAATTTGACATGCAAGTCCATTATTTTGCATGCATGCTTTAATTAGTCATCACACATTTCCTATCATACTTTCAAAGTTCATTACTAAGTCCTTTCTTGTGGAATTCACCCTTATAACACTAAATCAATCATCATAAAATGTCATACATGAGCACACACATATTATAGGCATCAAAATAAATTTTTAATTATTTTTATGCCTCGGTTTTGTGGTCCCGAGACCACCTTCCGACTAGGGTCAATTTTGGGCTGTCACACAAGAAGCATGAACCATGCTCATGAATGCATCATGGCCGAATATGACAATCATGCTCCATTCAACTTCAATCATGGTTAAACACAAAAAGAAAACTCAAAATCTTACTCAAGAGTAGACAATCCATCATTGCATGCATCATCATCAAGCTTCACACTTAGCATGCAATGGCTTTATCACCATAACAACTTTGGCCAAATACCATTTCCATGGCATAACAAGGATTTGGGCCATGGCTAACATGCACATCAAATTAGCAACCAAACCATGCATGAAACTCCCAACACAACCTCATACATACCTTAATCTTGATGCAAACTTAGCCAAATCTCCTTCTAGATCTCTTCTAAACAAAGGAAATGAAGCAAAATCCCTTCTTCCTCTTAGTATTTTCGGCCAAAAAGGAGAGAGCAAGCATGAACAAAATTTTTTGTTTTCTCTCCTTGGTTGCACTGCAAGCAATGGGGGATGCTACTCTCTCACACATTTTTTTTTCTTTTCTCACCCATGCTTAGTTGTTTATTATTTCTAACATCATCCATTAGTAAAACATGTTGGGAACATGTTCCTTGCCCATAACCTTGTCATGGCCGCCACTCCTCCTTAGGAAGGGATTATTTGACATGCAACTCCACCTTTTGTTAACATGTACTAACAAGCCATTTAAAATTAGCCTATCATATTTCACCATGTTTCACTTTGATCCCTATTTAATACTTTCTCATACAAATGGGTAAAATTAGAGAATGAAATTTTCCACATATGCATGCACACACATAGTAAGCATAGAATATAACAATTAATTATTTTTATGACTCGGTTTAGTGGTCCCAAACCACATTCCGGCTAGGGTCTATTTTGGGCTGTCACAACTCTCCCCACTTAAGAAATTTTCGTCCCGAAAATCTTACCGTAAATAGGTTTGGATATCGCTCTTTCACGTAATTCTCGGTCTCCCAAGTAGCTTCTTCTATCCCGTGCTTGAGCCATAACACTTTCACTAGCGGAACCCGCTTGTTTCATAACTCTTTCACTTCTCGTGATAGGATACGAATCGGTTCTTCCTCATAACTCATATTAGCTTGAATTTCAATTTCGATGGACTAATCACGTGTGATGGATCGGATCTATAGCGTCGAAGCATCGAAACGTGAAAGAAATCGTGAACCTTTTGAGTTCGGGGCAAAATCAAGCGATATGCCACTGGACCGACTCGCTCGATATCTCATATGGCCCAATGAACCTCGGGCTCAACTTGCCCTTACGGTAGAACACGAGTATCTTTTTCCAAGGCGATACCTTGAGAAACACTTTATCACCCACGATACTCGATATCCTTACGCTCAGATCCGCGTCGACTTCTCGACGATCGGAGGCTATCTTCGACTTTCACGGATTATTTTCACTTTTCATTCAGCATCCCTAATCAAATCCACCCGAAAATCTTGCTTTCACCGAGCTCGGTCCAAAACAATGGTGTACGGCATTTACGATCGTACAAGGCCTCGTAGGGTGCCATCTTAATACTTGATTGAAAGTCGTTGTTGTAAGCGAATTCAATCAACGGCAAATACCGCTCCCATGAACCACTAAACTCGAGGACGCAACATCTTAACATATCCTCAAGTATCGAATTATCCGCTCGGATTGACCATCGGTTTGGGGTGAAAGGCGGTGCTGAAATGCAACTTGGTACCCAAAGCTTCTTGCAACTTTTTCCAAAATCGCGAGGTAAATCTCGGATCTCTATCCGACACGATGGAAATAGGCACCCGTGTAATTTCACAATCGAGAAACGTACAATTCAGCTAATTTGTCCATTGAAAAGTCCGTGACGACGGGACAAAGTGGGCCGACTTAGTCAATCGATCTACCACGACCCAAACCGCATCCTTCTTACTTGCGACAATGGCGGTCCGGATACAAAGTCCATTGTGACTCGATCCCATTTCCACTCGGGTATCGTGATTGGTGAAGTAATCTCAAGGCACCGATGTTCCGCTTTCACTTGTTGACATATTAAACATCTCAAACAAAGTCGGAGATGTCTCGCTTCATACCATGCCACCAAAACCGATGTTTCAAATCATTGTACATCTTCGTACTCCGGGTGGATTGCCATTCGGCTACAATGGGCTTCATTCTGAATTATCGAAATGAGTTCAATTCTTTGGGACACACAGACGACTTTTGAACCTCAAACAATCGTCATCGTTGATTTGAAACTCCGAGTCCTTGTTCGAACACACGCACCCGTTTTGCAACCAACTCGTCGTCGACTTTCGAGCTTCTCGAATTTGGTGTGTCAATAATGGTTTGGCTTTCAATTCAGCCACTAACACCCGTCGGATCGGACGGACAAGTGCACATTCATCGTCAGTAAAGTGAATAACGACTTACGACTCAAGGCATCCGCAACCACATTCGCCTTTCCGGGTGATAGTCAATGATCACTCATAATCCTTTAACACTCGAGCCAACGCCTTTGTCGCAGATTTAAGTCTCTTTGGGTCATCAAATATTTGAGACTTTTGTGATCCGAGTATACATGGCACCTTTCACCAAATAAGTAATGTCGCCAAATCTTCAAGGCGAATACGATGGCGGCCAATTCGAGATCATGAGTCGGATAATTTTTCTCATGTGGCTTTAATTGCCTCGACGACAGGCCATAACTCGACCTTCTTGCATTAATCGCAACCTAACCCAAGTAGAGGCGTCGCTATAGATGACAAACTCTTTGCGGACTCGGGTTGCACTAGAATTGGGGCTTCATCAAATAAGTTTTCATTGATCGAAACTTTTTGGCATTTCTCCGTCCATTCGAACTTAACATCCTTTTGGAGTAGCCGTCATCGGCGTGGCTATCGTTGAGAAGCCTTTACAAATCGTCGGTAATAACCAAGCAAGCCCCAAAAGCTCGAACCTCGTAATATTTCTGAGGCTTCCAATTAAGTATGGCTGAAATTTTATTGGTCGACTCGAATACCGATGAGATACCACATGACCCAAGAAGCTAACCTCTCTTAACCGTAACTCACACTTGTTTGAACTTAGCATATAATTGCTTATCCCGTAAAATTTGCAAAGCACTAATCGCAGGTGTTCAGCATGTTCGGTCTCATTTCTTGAATAGACCAAGATGTCATCAATGAACACGACTACTAATCGATCCAAATATGGTCTAAAGATCCGATTCATTAAATCCATAAATCTGCGGGGGCATTAGTGAGCCCAAACGGCATCACTAGGAACTCATAGTGACCATATCTTGTTCAAGGCGTCTTGGGTACGTCCGAATCTCGATTTGCAATTGATAATAGCCCGATCTCAAATCTATTTTCGAGAACACTGAGGCTCCCTTCAATTGATCGAACAAGTCATCGATACGTGGTAACGGATATTTGTTCTTTATCGTCGCTTTATTAAGCTGACGATAGTCGATGCACAGCCGCATGGTTCCATCCTTCTTTTTCACAAACAACACTGGCGCACCCCAAGGCGAGAAACTCGGGCGAGCAAAACCTCTATCCACCAATTCTTGCAACTGAGCTTTCAACTCCTTTAATTCCGTTGGTGCCATACGATACGGAGCTATCGAAATTGGAGTGGTACCAGGTACCAATTCGATGCCAAATTCTATTTCCGAGCAATGTGGTAAACCCGGCAATTCTTCGGGGAAAACATCCGGGTATTCACAAACCACGGGCACAGATTCGGGTTTCTTTTCTGATTCCTTGTCATCAAGCACGTACGCAAGGTACACTTCGTACCCTTTTCTTACATATTTCTGGGCCAACATCGCTGATATTACAGCTGGCAACTCCATTAAGTCCGTAGACTCAACCCGAATTATTTCATTATTCGCGCACCTCAAATCGATAGTCTTGCTCTTGCAATTTACAACCGCATCGTGCATGGTCAACCAATCCAAACCAAGAATAACGTCGAACTCATCGAACGGCAAAAGCATCAAGTCCGCCGGAAAACAAGAACCTCGAAACACTAGGGGACTTTTCTTGCACACTTTGTTGACAAGCACGTAATGACCCAAGGGGTTTGACACCCGAATTACAAACTCAGTAGACTCAATGGGCAAAGTCTTACTGGATGCTAAGGTTTCACATATATATGAATGAGTAGAACCAGGGTCAATCAAAGCAATCACATTTGTATTGAAAAGAGTGAAAGTACCGGTAATAACATCTGGAGAGGCAGCATCCTCGCGTGCGCGTATGGCATAAGTCCTAGCAGAGCACGAGCCTCGAGATCGATGGTAGCATCTCTAGATCCTCTCGACCGCCAACGACATTGCCCATATTTCTAGGTGGCCTACCTCGGCGATGGTAGCACCGGGTTTGCACTCGACTTACATTCTGTTCATGCATCCTCGGGCAATCCTTCATAAAGTGGTCGGCCAATCCACACTTATAGCGGAGCGATCACGAAACCAACAGCTCCCGAATGCCATTTTCCACAATGTGGACACTCCGCCCTCTCTCGGCGATCATTTCCACCACCGTGATCGAGGTGACTCGTGTGGTCACAGGGGTCGATCGCGTCCTCGTCTAGAAAAGCCCAAACGCTCTAGACCGGCTCACATCGTCTCGAAATCTCTTCGATGCTTGTTGAATAGACTTTCCGAGGACCTCTTTCGAATTCTCCGGTTCCCACATCAGCTTTTTGTTTCTCCTTTCTAAGCTCTTGACTTTACAAGCTCGCTCAACAAGTACTACGAACTCTCGTATCTCGAGGATGCCAACAAACATCCTTATATCATCATTCAGCCCATCCTCAAGCGTTTACATAATAGCTTGGACGAAATGCATTCTCGAGCGTCTGGCTAAGCCTCACAAATTTTCGTCAGTAGTAGTCGAATCGACATCGAACCTTGCTTAAGATCAAGGAATTCCCTCCACTTTTGGTCGATGAATCTCGATGATATACTTTTTTTGAACTCGGTTTGAAAGAATTCCTAAGTCACTTGCTCTCTAGGCACCACAAGTCGAGTACTCCACCAATAGTAGGCGGGCTCGTGTAGCGAGGAGATGGTACACTTTAAGCACTCATCGGGTGTACAGGATAGCTCATCAAGCACCGGATAGTGTTATCTAACCAAAATTCAGCTCGCTCGGCATCATCATCATCCGTAGCCTTAAATTCAAGTGGCCCCATGTTTTGAATCCTATCGACCGGGGCTTACTTGACCTTATGTGGTCAATCACCGAGGTATTGTAGGTGCGGGGTTGCATTTGTCGGGAATGGAGGTTGTGGAACAGTAGTGTTGGTTCGAATGTATTGATTAAACCATTCGTTCATCACACTATAAAAGGCTTGCCTAGCCTCGTCATTAGGATTGCTGGCCATAGGTTGAGAGTTCGCGGCGCTGTCCCTTGCGTGGGAGCAGCGCCACACTCTCCACATCATCGCTATCGCTTCGGTTGGGATCGGGATCCATTGGTATAAATAAACACAAAGTCAAATTGTCGAAATCACCACACTATCGATTCATCATTTAATGGCATGTATAGCTAGACCCCAAACACATCACGGTAGTCCTAGAATCGACTAAACCGTGGCTCTGATACCAATAAATTGTAACACCCGAACCCGAGACCATCGCCGTGTCGGACACGAGGGGTTAACAAGCCAAGTTCACTTGTTTTGCCCATCCATTTGACATTTCCAGTCAGGCTGGAAAACTGCATCACTGTCGCCTTAAAAATCATATCTCGAGTTTCAAAACTCGGAAACTGGTTTCGTAAATTTTACCTGAATTTAGACTCATATATCCATCCATGGATTTATTTATAGAATTTTTGGTCGGGCCAATTGGTACAGTTTATTAGTTAAAGTCACCCATGTTACAGGGATCGACTGCTCTGACCTTCGCGCGGTATAACTTGAATATCTCTCTGTACAGGGCTTTAATGCTGGTTCCGTTTAATTCTAATGAAACTAGACTCAAAATGGAATCTGTACATATAAGGTATGTCTCCTAATTCTTTTTAGATAATTTATAGTAAATTTTTAAAGTTGCAACAGGGAACCCAGAAACCGTTCTGGCCCTGTCTCATAATAGCTTTAATATCTCTTAACATGTAACTCCTATGACCATTTCGTTTCTTCCATATGAAAATAGACTCATCAAGGTTCATTTAAATAGCTTATTCACTATTTAATTCCATTCCTACGAATTTTGGTGATTTTTCACATTCACGTCACTGCAGCTGTCAGCATCTGTTTTTAAGGTAGGTCTTACCAATTTGGTAGTCTCCATGAACCAACTAGTCTTGCCATACATAGGTTCATATATGATCATTTTAACCATGCCAATGGCTGATCATATGACCAACATTCCCATTTCCAAGCCATAGCCACATCATGACACCAAATATATACATACAAACCACAATTAGTCTAAGTCGATACTTCACTTTTACGAGCCATTTTCGCATGGCCGTACATATATACATCACAACATATTCAACCAACAAGGGTAGTCCTATACATGCCATTTCAAAGTTCAACCAAAATTTATACCAAAATAGAGGCGTGGATAGTGTGGATGACTTCGACTTTATTGATCCCGAATCCGATTGCTATCGGCGAAATCTATAAAAAAGAGAGCCAAAGTAACAGGGTAAGCATTTTTTATGCTTAGTAAGTCTCAAGGAATATAATCAGCTCTAATTACAGCAATACATTCACATAGCCAAATGCATCATTTCATTAATACACATTCTTACTTCACACTTCATCATTATATACTTTCACAAAGTATCAATCAATTCAATAACTGAAATTCATTAGTCGATTGAGCGAATGTTGCTCAAACATGTCGACTTTCAATGCACATATAACGTACCTTATCCTTTGGGCTTTTCGAGTGTACTAATTGAATTCATTACAGCAACCAACACTCACCTCCAGCCCAAGATTCTTTGAATATAACCGGATATAATCACGTGCACAAATGCCTTGGTCTTAGCCCGGATAGAATAACTCGCACGAATGCCTTGGTCTTAGCCAGGATATAGCCACTAGCACAATTGCCTTCGGTCTTAACCGGATGTAATTTCCAGCATAATTGTCTTCGGGCTTAGCCTGGATATCATTCAATTTCTCATGTACACACATCAATAATCATTGGACATACATATTTCATTTTCATTACTAAGGCTCAAAACGCAAATATAATCACAAGCATATTCGCCTTGGGACTTAGCAGGGTAGAATTCAAATGCTCATACATACATAATCAATAATCAATACACATCCATACTTTATTTCACATAACTCAAGTAGGGTCACTTCTTGAGGACTTACCTCGGATGTTGTCGAACGGCTTTTTCGGCTATTCGATCACCTTTTCCTTCCCCTTGTCCAATTGTGGCCCTCTTAGCTCTTGAGCTAATTCAAACAAATTCAATTTATTAAAACCTCATTGTGCTTGCTTATGGCCGAATATGACAAGGAGTTTAAATGGTCATATGGCCACTCTTTAGCTTGAATACACAATGGTCATGCACATTTTATACTACATCAAGCAATTCAATACAATTTATTTGAGCATCAAGGAAAAGCTAAGGCCTTCAATAGGCTACCCAAGGCCGAATATTCATGTACATGTTGAGGTCAATTTTGCACTTAATACCTCACAAAAACAGCATGCATTTTACTAGTTAATGCTTTGCACATTGTGGCCCAAAACTTATAATATAGCATCAAGCACTTATATATGTGCTAGGCCGAATTGTGCTTGCAATTTCACAAGCATTCTTCCACATCTTCTTCTTTAAACCAATATATTCATCACTTACTTCATAGCCAAAACATCATGTGCAAACATATATATACAATATGAGCATGGCGAATTTCAAGGTGTCCATAGCCATCCAAAATACAAATTTTAACTAACATGCAAGAAGCATGAACCATGCTCATGAATGCATCATGGCCGAATATGACAATCATGCTCCATTCAACTTCAATCATGGTTAAACACAAAAGAAAACTCAAAATCTTACTCAAGAGTAGACAATCCATCATTGCATGCATCATCATCAAGCTTCACACTTAGCATGCAATGGCTTTATCACCATAACAACTTTGGCCAAATACCATTTCCATGGCATAACAAGGATTTGGCCCATGGCTAACATGCACATCAAATTAGCAACCAAACCATGCATGAAACTCCCAACACAACCTCATACATACCTTAATCTTGATGCAAACTTAGCCAAATCTCCTTCTAGATCTCTTCTAAACAAAGGAAATGAAGCAAAAATCCCTTCTTCCTCTTAGTATTTTCCGCCAAAAAGGGAGAGAGCAAGCATGAACAAAATTTTTTTGTTTTCTCTCCTTGGTTGCACGGCAATGGGGGGGGGGATGCTACTCTCTCACACACATTTTTTTTCTTTTCTCACCCATGCTTAGTTGTTTATTATTTCTAACATCATCCATTAGTAAAACATGTTGGGAACATGTTCCCTTGCCCATAACCTTGTCATGGCCGGCCACTCCTCCTTAGGAAGGGGATTATTTGACATGCAACTCCACCTTTTTGTTAACATGTACTAACAAGCCATTTAAAATTAGCCTATCATATTTCACCATGTTTCACTTTGATCCCTATTTAATACTTTCTCATACAAATGGGTAAAATTAGAGAATGAAATTTTCCACATATGCATGCACACACATAGTAAGCATAGAATATAACAATTAATTATTTTTATGACTCGGTTTAGTGGTCCCGAAACCACATTCCGGCTAGGGTCTATTTTGGGCTGTCACACCACATACCAATTCACAACAAGCATATAAATTGCAATTATACACAACATATCAAAAGGCATTTTTGCACATATATATACATCACCAAGCATGCCAAAATAAGCTAAGTCACATGGCTATACACATAACTAACCATTCATCATGACAAGCCAAATCAAATGGCTAAATCCATTACTAAGATATATACCAAAATGACCATATCGCCTATGCATGCCATATAATCAAATACATAAGTTCAAAAGTACCAAAGTGATAGCTTGATAGTGTGATGAGATCTCCGACGATTCCCAAATCCGAGCAAGCTTCGATAATCAGTATAAAACACAAAAAAGTAAACAGAGTAAGCTATAAAGCTTAGTAAGCTCGTATAGTTAATAAGTAAAGCTAACCATTCATTCACGAAATCAAGTAGTATAAACATAATATACTACAAAATCATTAAATCATAAGGTTAACATATATTCATCACATAAGTAATCATGAACTCACAACTTTTATAGATTCAATGCTCCTATAGTTTTCGTACATACCTACACTAATACGTATCTATTCCTCACTGTTTCATATATTTGATATACTCGTTGAACCATTTGGAATAATATTGGATAGTCGGGAATGCCATGCCCTAAGTGCCAAATACATAGCTGAAGCTAACTCAATCTCATATCTCATATAATGCTCACTCTCGAGCTATCGATGGGTCTACTCACACAAGCTGACGGTCATGACGTAGCTACACGGTGCTACTCACACAAGCTGACGAGAATCTTCACATTGTTGAATCTACGTCGAACATATTTGTAAGGCCGTATTCACAATTAACTCAATGTTAAATAATTTAAAACACAATTATAATAATGCTTATTAACATGAAAAATGATGAAACAAATCATCTAGTCCAATACTTTGTTTTTCCCCCGATCTAGATCCGAACTTCATTTTTCTTGAATTAGATAATATCAAATTTAACTTATTCAATTATCAATTTATTCAATTTGGCCCAAAATACATATTATGGCAAAATTACACTTTTGCCTTTAATATTTCAACATCTTTACAATTTAGTCCTTAACTCATAAAAATACAAAGTCATGCAATTAGGTCCTTACCCATGTTAGCTGAATTTCTCTTATTATTTTAACAGCCCATATTTTTTCATTTATTTCACATTTCTATCACAAAATTTTCACATTTCTTAATTTAATCCCTAATTGACAATTTTACCAAAAATCACTTTAGAAATGTTGTTTATCTAACAACAACTGTACATTTTCTATCATCAAACATCAAAATACATGTACATTCATCAATGGGAAAAGTCTAAAACTTTAACAATTTTTCAAATTAGTCCCTAGGCTACCTAGATTAAGTTACAATGACTCCAAAAACATTGAAATCATTAAAAACGTGACAAAATACATACCAATTAGACAAGGAAGAGATCGTCGAAAGCTTAAGCACAAAAATGGCTTCCTAAGCCCTAATTTTAGGTTGTAGAAGATGATAAGAGAACAAAATTTTATTTTGTTTTATTTAATTAACCTTTATTTACTAAATACCAAAATTAACCTTAAAAATTATCACAAATTTCAAATTTACCAAGCCATTATAATCGACTTACGTATTAATGGGCTAATTACCACATAAGGACCTCCACTTTAAGGTTCCATAGCTATTAGACACCTTTAGCTATTAGAACAACACTTTTACACTTTACGTAATTAGTTCGTTTTATCGAATTGAGCATTCAAACGATAAAATTTCTTAATGAAATTTTCCCACAATCATACTATCTTGCTGTAGACCTCAATTTAATAGTAAAATAATTATTTTGACCTCTGATTTATGGTCCCAAAACCACTGTTCAGATTTGAATAAAAACAGACTGTTACATATCTAGTGTGTGGAAAGCTCCTATTGGGTGTCACAAGCCAAAAAAATTTATTTCTTTGTGACGTAGTGAAGTATCATCAGAATGAGCCATATTTACTCATGGCATGCAATGACAACAGCATTTGACGTTGTGTTCTGCAAGAGGAGATGCTTTCAATCCTGAAACATTATCATGATGCTCCTTATAGAGGTCATTTTGGTGGTATGAGAATTGCTGCTAAAGTACTCCAATTAGGATTCTATTGGCCATTATTGTTCAAAGACACCTACAGTTTTGTGAACCAATGCGATAGGTGTCAGTGCACTGGTTCTATATCCTGACGCAATAAAATGTTGCAGCAGCCAATTATAGAGGTTGAATTATTCGATGTTTGGGGTATGGATTTTATAGGACCGTTTGCGAGTCCATTTGGAAAATTTTTTATATTAGTAGTTGTTGACTACGTCTCGAAGTGGGTTGAAGTTGTTACAGTCCCAAAGAATTATGCAAAGATTGTGTTAAATTTTTTTGACAAGCATATACTCACCCACTTCAGCACACTAAAGGTATTGATTAGTGATCAAGGTACACACTTTCATTGCAACTAAGTGGCAACCGCACTGAAAAGATATGGAGTTAATCATAGAATGGCTACTACTTATCATCTACAAACCAATGGACAAGCCGAAGTATCAAATCGACAAATTAAGAACATTCTTGAGAAGGTTATAAACCTTCGAGGAAAGATTGGTTTTTCCAAGTGGAAGACGCTTTATGGGCATTACAGACAACATACAAAACTCCATTAGGGATGTCACCAAATCAATTGGTTTTTGGGAAAGCATGTCACTTTCTAGTTTAACTGGAACACAAAGCAATGTGGGCAATTAAGCAAGTGAACATGGACTATGAAACAACTGGAAAGAAAAGTTTGTTGGATATTACTGAACTAGAGAAGATTAGGAGAAATGCCTATGAAAACACTGTGATTTATAAGGAAAAGACCAAAAGATGGCATGACAAGATTATTCTACAGCGACAATTTATTGCAGGTCAACAGGTTTTATTATTCAATTCTTGACTTAAATTGCACCCAGGTAAATTGCATTCATGTTGGTTTGGACCTTTTGAAGTTGTCGAAGTATTTCCTCATGGTGCAATCACAATCAAAGATTTAAATGATGGAGACCAATTCAAAGTGAATGGTCAATGATTGAAACATTATCTTGGGAATATTTATCAAAAGAAGGCACAGACCATTAAATTGGTCGAATAATTTTAATTTTTTTTTCTTTCTCTCTTTTTTCTGTAACTTTTTACTAGGTAATTTTTTATGTTTGCTTCTGTTCAAAATTGTTTATCATTTTTTATTTTTACAGAATAAATAGGTACCATTGTCAGTGCACCTGGGTTTTGTTGTCAACGCAGTTCGTACTTTTGTACTGTCATTTCTAACTAAGCAAGAATGAGGGCAACTCAGGAAATTTAGATCCCACCGTTTGATCAAAAGTCACTTAACAGTCTAATCTGTCTAAGTGGATGCAATTCTCATTGGATGTAATTATTCCCACCAGCTTTATTTCCATTTAGAAAATCATGTCTTTCCATCTTCTTTGTAACACCCCAAACCCGACCTAGATGTTATGGCCGAATCTGGTAGTGTCACATGAAAGTGTTTTTCCTAGAATAAAATTTCGTTGAAAAACCCCATTCTGTATTAAACCTCTTTGTAATCTTAGCTAGGATTTAGGTCGTCTTGTTCAGTGTTAAAACCCAAGTTGTTTAGTAAAATGTTTATCAAATTAAATCGTAGTCACCTTTTTAAAATGTCGTTTGTTGCAGAAGCTTTTTGAAATATGTTACGTACTTGTGGTGTTTTGAAAAGCATTTATCTTTTTGAAAACCCGTATCCTACTACTAATAGATATGAATCATAATAAACAAATCCCAAATTAAAAGTTAAAAATTAAAGAGGCCTTATTACATAACCAAATACCCAAATTAAATTATAAAATTAAATTTAATAAAAAGTCCAAGCAGTTGTGTGGCCACCTTTGAGTCCCTCACAGAACCGACCCATCTAAGCCTGGGGATTACCTGTGCAGTTTAAATAGATGGGTGAGTTTATGAAAACTCAGTGTGTAATCCCATATAAGCAAACATTCAGAAAACAAGCACAGTCTAGGCCTAAGCCCTTTTTGGCAACAGTGACAGTATCAGTTTGGGCTTTAGCCCATCTCACTACAGAAACAGACATGTGTTCGGGCCTTGGCCTATTGCAGTAATAGTTAACAGTATGCAAGTCCTACCCATCCAGCCTCTACACTCCATCTCTGTCTAACCCTACACTCCATGTGGGGATAAAATCAACCCACCCATCCCTACACTCCAAGTAACACCAGTTACGGCACTAAACAGTATTTGCAGCAGAGCTGCCAGTATAATAGGCTTAAAGCCATTAATGATTTACAGCAGAGCTACCAGTTCAATACACTTCTTCCAATCATATAAAAACCCACTCCCATGTAATGCATCATGCCACATGTCATGTCATATCATAATCTTATACATGTACTCAACACAGTTAAAATAGCATGCTAAAATATAAGCATATATTTCATTAGGCCAAAACAGTCATTTTACCACATAAGGGCAAAAAAGTCATTTTACCATATAAGGGCAAAACAATCATTTTATCAATTAGAAGTCTAGGCACACTTACCAACCCAACAGTAGGTCCGCAGTCGTCTCGGGCGACCCATGCAACCGTAACAATCGAATTGTGAAAGTGGGCCTAAGGTCTAAAATACGTGCCCATCTGGGCCCACACGCCCATGTGGCCCACATAGCCCAAAAATGGCCTTCACCATGTGAACTACATAGCCTGGCTCAATATTCTCCACACTTTCATGTGGTTTTGTAACACCCCAAACCCGGTCCGGAGGTTACGGCCGAATCCGGCGCGTCACATTGAAACGTTACTAGAGAAGTCATGTTTTACCTAAAATATTTCTTAGCGTTTAAAGAATATTTTTGTTTTAGATTAAAGTGAATGGAAGTTGTGCCCCAGGTAGGATGCCAGAAAAGAGGAGGTGAGTTTATCAGATTGCTTAAGTACCAAGCTCTCCACGGATCCACTCCTAGACATGCACACAACTATTGCCACACTTTAACTAAATGTTTGTTCAGGAAAAACCATTTCTTTTTAAGCCTTTTGAAAGCACTAATTAGTTTTGAAAACGTTTTCATGATGGAAGCTTAGTCTTGTTTCGCAATATTTTGAAATCAGGTAATTCTTTTTAAAATGCGCCCTAGAGCTATTCAATTTCAAACATTTAAAACAATATCATAACTAAGGTAACAAAACATATTAAAAGTAATTAAAAATAATTAAAGCGACCTTATTACAACTTAAAACCCAAAGCAAATGAAGTAAATAAAACTAATCAAGTCATAAGAAGAAGATCGAGCTTGCAAAACATGTGGCCACTCCGAATCCCTCACAGCTCCAAGTCCACTATGGTTGAGGGTTACCTGCATGGATAAAATTAAGGGGTGAGTTTGGAAAACTCAGTGTGTAAAATAACCCAACCATGGTCCAGATCAGTTCAAACCACAGAAACAGATTAAGTTGGGCCTTAGCCCTATACAAAATTCAGAATGAAGCCCATAGGCCCATAATAGAAACAGAACACATATATCATGTATGCAGAAAACCCAACCCATATCTATCCGTATACATCCCCGTGCCAACCTTACACCATGTGGGGAGACTACTCGACCCACCCATCTGCTACACGTCACAAGTTTTCAACATGACTACCAGAACAGATATTGTGTCAGAGTCACCAGATGTGACAGCCCAAAATTGACCCTAGTCGGGAAGTGGTTTCGGGACCGCTAAACCGAGTCACCGAAATGTTGGAACATAATATTTATTGTCTAGAATATGTAATTATGAATGTGTGAAAATTTCAAGCTTCGATTTAGTCGATTGCATGTGAATTCAGTTAGTAGGACTTGTGTGACACTTTTGAAATGTGATAGGCTAATCTATAAGGACCTAATAGTGCATGTAATCAAAGGGGGACTTGCATGTCAAATTTCCCCCTAATTGGTAGTGGTAAGCCATGGCAAGGATTATGGGCAAAAACATGTCATAAAACATGTTGTGACAATGGTGTATGTAAGAAAAAAATAAAATAATGAGCATGGGAATTGAATAATGAAAAGGAAAAAAAAAAAGAGAATGGTGTGAGTGTCCCCTCTTTTGCAGTGAGTTGAAGAAAAGAGAAAAAAAAAATTGTTCATCCTTTTCATTCTCTCTTGGCCGAAAATTCTAAGGAAGAAGGAGGGAGTTTTTGTTTCATGTTTGGTTTGGAAGAAGATTAGGAAGAGGTTTGGCTATACTTGTATCAAGATTAAGGTATGTTTGATGTTGTGCCATGAGATTCATGCATGTTTTTAGTTGCTAGCTTGATGTTCTTATTAGCCCATGGTTCAAATCCTTGCTATGTCATAGGAATGGTATTCGGCCAAGGTGGATTTTGTGTTAATGCCATTGCATGCTAAATATGAAGCTTGTTAATGATATATGTGATGGTGGGTTGATGACTCTTGGATTTTCTTTTTAGCATTTTTAGTGAGACATTAAGTTCTTTGTTTAACCATGACCAAAATTGAAATGGTATGGTGTTGTGATGTATTCGGCCATGGTATATCCATAAGCATGATTTATACTCATTTCATGGTAGGTAAGATTTGTGTTTTGGATATATGTTTATATTTAGTTATAATCAACTTGAGATTCGGCCCTTGCACCTATATGTATATATGTTTGCACATGATGTATTGGTATGACATATATACTATCTCAAGGTATATATTTTCTTATGATGATGTTTCGGTTATGAAGTAAATGATAGATGTGTATTGAGCTACAATATGTAATGCATTAGTTAGTAAAATGTATGCCATTCATGTGTGGTATTAAACATGTAATTGGCCTCAACATCAACATGCATATTCGGCCACATAAATGAGTACATAGGTTGATGTGCTGTTCGGCCATAAGTAAGCATGTTGAAGGCTTTATCTTGACTTAGAAAATTCTGCTAAGGAGAGTACTAACTAATGTGTTGAGTTTGATTCATGATATCCATACATATGTGACTTTAATGTCTAATGAATATATGTGGGCTAAGTACCTTGAATTCCTCTTTTCGATGCTCAAATGATTAAATCAATTTATTTGTTAAATTAAGCTCAAGAGCAAAGGGGAACTAAATCCGATAAAGGGAAGGAAAAAGTGGTCGAATAGCCATCGGAATCGTTCGACAACATCCGAGGTAAGTTCTTGAGTAATAGAGCTTAAATTATGATTTGATTAGATCATGTTTTAAGCAAATTGAAATCATGCTCCTTGTGTGTTGATATTGAGCCGAAATTGCAAGAGTGATAAGTGTCTTGT
Organism: Gossypium arboreum; assembly: GCF_025698485.1. Classification (NCBI taxonomy): domain Eukaryota; kingdom Viridiplantae; phylum Streptophyta; class Magnoliopsida; order Malvales; family Malvaceae; genus Gossypium; species Gossypium arboreum. The sequence continues at coordinate 56,001,779 of NC_069070.1, forward strand.
GTTTGAGTTTTGCTAATGAAAATGAAATACAAATGTGTCATGATTTAGTGTTAAATGTGCATGATGATTCAATGATGTCGGGCTAAGTCCGAAGGCTTTGTGCTAAGTGACTATATCCGGACTAAGATCCAAGGCATTTGTGCGAGTTCCCAAATCCGGACTAAGATCCGAAGGCATTTGTGCGAGTTCCAAAATCCGGGTTAAGTCCCGAAGGCATTTGTGCGAGCTATTATAATCGGGCTATGTCCGAAGGCTTTTGAGCGAGTCGCTATATCCGGATAAGATCCGAAGGTATGTGATTCGGGAATGAACGATCTTGCTGTAAAATCCCGATTAATACGTTTGAAAAAATTCCAGCAATGAGGTATGTTCGTATGTGCATTGGAATAGTTGAGTTCCTTGAATAATATTTCGGTTGAGTAATGAGCTTAGGTATTTGGCTAAGATGATCCCTTATGTATGAACATAGGGGTTGGAATGTAAAGTAGAAATGATTTGAATATATGAATACGCGGAATTATCCGCTTAATTATGTGAATGCTATACTTGAGCTTGTGTTTAAATTCTTGCTCAAAACTTACTAAGCATAAATTGCTTACTCCGTTTCTTTGTTTCTCTGTTTTATAGATTTTGGCTCGTCACCATCGGACTCGGGATTTTTGGAAGTCGAAGTCTCCCACACTATCAAAGCCCCCTTTTGGTACAATTTTGGTTGAGCTTTGAAATGGCATGTATAGGACTACCCTTTGTTGATTTTCAAGTACTTTTGTGATGTATGTGTGTACAGCCATGCGAAAATGGCTCATAGAAGTGGAGTATGGCATTAGACCATTTGTGTTTATGTATGTATATATGGTTTCATGATGTGACTATGGACTGGAATGGAAGTGTTGGGCAATGATCAGCCCTTGGAATGGCTAAATATGATCATATGTGGACCTATGTATGACAAAACTCTAGTTGGTCCATGGAAACCACGAAATAGGTAAAGCTTACCTTGAAAACAGATGTTGACAGCAGCAATGGTGTGGATGTGAAAAATTACTAAAAATAGCAGGAATGGAATTAAATAGTAAATAAATTACGTAAATGAACCTTTATGAATCTAATTTCATATGGAAGAAACGAAACGGTCATATAAGTTGTATGTTAAGAGATATTTAGGTTTTCGTGAAACAGGGCCAGAACGGTTTCTGGATTCCCTGTTCCGACTTTGGAAATTCATTATAAATTAACCAGAGATAATTAGGAGTCATGCCATATATGCATAGATTCCTCCTTGAGTCTAGTTTCTATAGATACAAATGGCATCAGTATTGACGCCCTGTACAGGGAGATATCCAATTCTTAATGTGTGAAGGTCAGTGTAGTCGAACCCTGGATTAGGGAAGACTTTAACTAATAAACTGTACTAATTGGCCCAACCAAAAATTCTAGAAAAAAATATGTAGATGGAAATATGACTTTAGTTTCAGGGAAAAATTACAAAACTGATTTTCGAGCTTTGAAACTCAAGATATGATTTTTAAGGCGACAGTGATGCAGTAACCAGCTTGTCTGGAAATTTTTTTTATGGACTGTGAAAATAATTAAGTCTGGTCTGTGTGCACCTTGTGTTCGACTCTGGTAACGGACTCGGGTATGGGGTGTTACAATTTTATTGGTATCAGAGCCACGGTTTAGTCGATTCTAGGACTACCGTAATGCGTTTGGGTCTAGCTATACATGCCATTTTATGTGATTATTTGATAGTGTGGTGATTTCTGACAATTGTAAATGTGTTTATTTATAGTGATGGATCCCGATCCCGACCGAGCGGTAGCTGATGATCTTGAGAGTGTAGCGCCTGCTCCCGCACAAGGGACAGCGCCGGCGGACTCTCAACCTAATGCTAGTAATCCAAATGATGAAGCTAGACAAGCTTTCTATAGCGTGATGAATGATTGGTTCAACCAATACATTCGAACTAATACGGCTGTTCCACAACCTCCATTCCCAACAAACACAACCCCCGCACCTACAATGCCTCCCATGAATCGACCAAATAAGGTCAAATAAGCCCCAGTTGATAGAATCCGAAAACACGGGCTACCGATTTTAAGGCTACGGATAGTGATGATGCCGAGCAAGCTGAATTTTGGTTGGACAACACTATTCGGGTACTCGATGAACTATCTTGCACACCCGATGAGTGCCTAAAGTGTACTATCTCCTTGCTACGTGATTCTGCCTACTATTGGTGGAGTACTCTGACTTCTGTTGTGCCCCGAGAGCAAGTGACTTGGGAGTTTTTCCAAACTAAGTTTCGGAAAAAGTATATCAGTCAGAGATTTGTTGATAAAAAACGGAAGGAATTTCTTGAGCTTAAGCAAGGTTCTATGTCGCCATCGATTACGGCGAAAATTTGTTAGACTTAGTAGATACGCCGGGAATGTGTTTCGTCCGAGGCTATCATGTGTAAACGCTTCGAGGATGGGCTGAATGAAGATATAAAATGTTCGTTGGCATTCTTGAAATACGAGAGCTCGTAGTACTTGTCGAGCGAGCTTGTAAAGTCAAGAGCTTAGAAAAGAAAAACAAAAAGTTGATGTGGGAACTGGAGAGTTTCGTAAAAGATCCTCGGGAAAGTCTCTTCAACAGGCATCGAAGAAATTTCGAGATGATGTGGGCCGGTCTAGAGGCACTTCGGGCCTTTTTAGACGAGATCGTGATCGACCCCCTATGGGTACACGAGGCACTTCGGTCGCCAGTGTTGGGAATGAACGTCGAGATAGAACGGAGTGCCAGTATTGTGGCAAATGGCATTCTGGAAGTTGTAGATTCCATGACCGCTCCTGTTATAAGTCGGATCGGTTGACCACTTCATTAAAGATTGCCCGAGGTTGCTGAATGTAATGTAAATCGAGTGGGAAACCGGTGCTACCACCGCCGAGGTAGACCATCTAGAAATACGGCAATGCTAGTGGTGGTCGAGAGGATCTAGAGATGCTACGACTAGATCCGAGGCTCGTGCTCTGCTAGGGCTTATGCAATCTGACGCGAGGATGCTTCCTCGCCGGATGTTATTCTGGTACTTTCACTCTCTTTGATACTAATGTGATTGCTTTGATTGACCTCGGTTCTACTCATTCTTATATATGCGAAACCTTAGCATCCAAAGAAGACTTTACCTATTGAGTCTCATTGAGTTCGTAATTAGGGTGTCAAATCCCTTGGGTCGTTACGTGCTTGTTGAAAAAGTGTGTAAGAAATGCCCCCTAGTAATTCGACGTTCCTGTTTTCCGGCAGACTTGATGCTTTTGCCGTTTGATGAATTTGATGTTATTCTTGGTTTGGATTGGTTGACCGTGCATGATGCGGTTGTGAATTGCAAAAGCAAGACTATGGATTTGAGGTGCGCAAATAACGAGATGATCCGAGTTGAGTCTACGGACTTAAATGGGTTGCCAGCTGTAATATCATCAATGTTGGCCCAGAAATATGTAAGAAAGGGGTGCGAAGCATACCTTGCGCATGTACTTGATGACAAGGAATTGGAAAAGAAACCCGAATCTGTGCCGGTGGTTTGTGAATACCCGGATGTTTTTCCCGAAGAATTACGGGTTTGCCACTGTTCGGAGATAGAGTTTGGTATTGAGTGGTACACAGGACTACGCCGATTTCGATAGCTCCGTATCGTATGGCACCAACCGAGTTAAAAGAGTTGAAAGCTCAGTTGCAAGAATTGACGGACAAAGGTTTCGCTCGACCGAGTTTCTCACCTTGGGGTGCACCGGTATTGTTTGTGAAAAAGAAGGACGGAACCATGAGGTTGTGCATTGACTATCGTCAGCTGAATAAAGTGACGATAAAGAATAAATATCCGTTACCGTGTATTGATGATTTGTTTGATCAACTAAAGGGAGCCTCAGTATTTTCAAAGGTAGATTTGAGATCGGGTTATTATCAGTTGCAGATTCGAGATTCGGATGTACCCAAAACTGCTTTCAAAACGAGGTATGGTCACTACGAGTTCTTAGTGATGCCGTTCGGGCTCACAAATGCCCCTGCGGTATTTATGGATTTGATGAATCGGATCTTCAGACAGTATTTGGACCGGTTTGTAGTTGTGTTCATTGATGACATCTTGATCTATTCAAGAGATGAGACCGAACATCTTGAACACACGAGATTAGTGTTGCAAATTTTACGGGATAAGCGGTTATATGCTAAGTTCAGCAAGTGTGAGTTCGGTTAAGAGAGGTTAGCTTCTTGGGTCACGTGGTATCCGTGATCGGGTATTCGAGTCGACGAGCAAAATTTCAGCCACACTTAACCGGAAGCCTCAGAAATATTATCGAGGTTCGAGCTTTTTGGGACTTGCCGATTACTACCGACGGTTTGTAAAGGTTTCTCGATGATAGCCACACCCATGACGAAGCTACTTCAAAAGATGTTAAGTTCGAATGGACGGAAAAATGTCGAAAAGTTTTGATCAATGAAAACTTATTTGTGAAGCTCAATTTTAGTGCGGCCGAATCGGGCAAAGAGTTTGTCATCTATAGTGACGCCTCCCTACTTGGGTTAGGTTGCGTATTGATGCAAGAAGGTCGAGTTGTGGCCTATGCGTCGAGACAATTAAAGCCACATGAGAAAAATTATCCGACCCATGATCTTGAATTAGCTGCCATCGTATTCGCCTTGAAAATATGGCGACATTACTTATTTGGTGAGAAGTGCCATGTATTTTCGGATCACAAAAGTCTCAAATATTTGATGACTCAAAGAGACTTGAATCTGCGACAAAGACGTTGGCTCGAGTTGTTAAAAGATTATGAGCTTGTCATTGATTATCACGGGAAAGGCTAATGTGGTTGCGGACGCCTTAAGCGAAAATCACTGTTAAACTGCGAGTGATGAATGTACACTTATGCATTCTACCCGACAATGTGTTAGTAGCAATTAAAGGCCAAACCATTATTGATTCATCAAATTCGTGAAGCCTAGAAAGTCGACGATGAGTTGGTTGCAAGACGGGCTGAATGTGTTCCGAATGTGGAATCGGAGTTTCAAATTGATGATGACGATTGTTTGAGGTACAGAAATCGGTTGTGTGTTCCAAGAAATTGAGAACTCATTTCGATGATTACGAACGAAGCTCATTGTAGCCGAATGTCAATTCACCCGGAGTACGAAGATGTACAACGATTTGAAAGCGTCGGTTTTGGTGGCATGGTATGAAACGAGACATCTCCGACTTTGTTTGAGATGTTTAATATGTCAACAAGTGAAAGCGGAACATCAAGTGCCTTGTGGATTACTTCACCGATCAAGATACACGAGTGCAAATGGGATCGAGTCACAATGGACTTTGTGTCCGGACCGCCATTGTCCGCAAGTAAGAAGGATGCGATTTGGGTTGTTGTTGATAGATCGACTAAGTCGGCTCACTTTATCCCGTGCGTGCACGGATTTTTCATTGGATAAACTAGCTAAATTGTGCGTTTCTCAGTTGTGAGATTACACGGGTACCGATTTACATTGTGTCGGATAGAGATCCGAGATTCACCTCGCGATTTTGGAAGCAATTGCAAGAAGCTTTGGGTACCAAGCTACATTTTAGCAATTGCTTTTCATCCACAAACCGATGGTCAATCGGAGGGTAATTCATATACTTGAGGATATGTTGAGATGTTGCGTCCTTGAGTTTAATGGTTCATGGGAACGATATTTACCTTTGATTGAATTCGCACAACAATAGTTTTCAATCAAGTATTAAGATGGCACCTTACGAGGCTTTTGCGATCGAAAATGCCGACGCCATTGTTTTGGACCGAACTCGGTGAAAGTAAAATTTTCGGAGTGGACTTGATTAAAGATGCTGAGCAGAAAGTAAAAGTAATCCGTGAAAGTCTAAAGACGTACCGCAGATCGTCGAAATCGCACGCGGATCTGAAACGAAAAGACATTGAGTATCGTGGGAGATAAAGTGTTTCTTAAAGTTTCGCCTTGGAAAAAGATACTCGATTTGGTGTAAAGGCAAATTGAGTCCGAGGTTCATCGGGCCATATGAAGTCTCCGAACGAGTCGGTCCGATTGCATATCGATTGATTTTGCCTCCTGAACTTGAGAAGATTCAAGACGTCTTTCATGTTTCGATGCTTGACGCTATAGATCGATCCATCGCATATAATTAGTCCATCGAGGTCGAAATTCAAGCCGATATGAGTTATGAAGAAGAACCGATTCGTATCCTAGCTCGTGAAGTGAAGGAGTTGCGAAACAAAAGGGTTCCGTTAGTAAAAGTGTTATGGCTCAAACAGAGGATGGAAGAAGCTACTTGGGAACCCGAGAACTCTATGAAAGAGCGATACCCAAACCTATTTGGGTAAGATTTTGGGGACGAAAATTTCTTAAGTGGGGAGAGTTGTGACACCAAAATTGACCCTAGTCGGAAGTGGTTTCGGGACCGCTAAACCGAGTCACCGAAATGTTGGAACATAATATTTATTGTCTAGAATATGTAATTATGAATGTGTGAAAATTTCAAGCATCGATTTAGTCGATTGCATGTGAATTCGTTAGTAGGACTTGTGTGACACTTTTGAAATGTGATAGGCTAATCTATAAGGACCTAATAGTGCATGTAATCAAAGGGGGACTTGCATGTCAAATTTCCCCCTAATTGGTAGTGGCCGGCCATGGCAAGGGATTATGGGCAAAAACATGTCATAAAACATGTTGTGACAATGGTGTATGTAAGAAAAAATAAAATAATGAGCATGGGAATTGAATAATGAAAAGGAAAAAAAAAAAGAGAATGGTGTGAGTGTCCCCCCTTTTGCCGTGAGTTGAAGAAAAGAGAAAAAAAAATTTGTTCATCCTTTTCATTCTCTCTTGGCCGAAAATTCTAAGGAAGAAGGAGGGAGTTTTTGTTTCATGTTTGGTTTGGAAGAAGATTAGGAAGAGGTTTGGCTATACTTGTATCAAGATTAAGGTATGTTTGATGTTGTGCCATGAGATTCATGCATGTTTTTAGTTGCTAGCTTGATGTTCTTATTAGCCCATGGTTCAAATCCTTGCTATGTCATAGGAATGGTATTCGGCCAAGGTGGATTTTGTGTTAATGCCATTGCATGCTAAATATGAAGCTTGTTAATGATATATGTGATGGTGGGTTGATGACTCTTGGATTTTCTTTTTAGCATTTTTAGTGAGACATTAAGTTCTTTGTTTAACCATGACCAAAATTGAAATGGTATGGTGTTGTGATGTATTCGGCCATGGTATATCCATAAGCATGATTTATACTCATTGCATGGTAGGTAAGATTTGTGTTTTGGATATATGTTTATATTTAGTTATAATCAACTTGAGATTCGGCCCTTGCACCTATATGTATATATGTTTGCACATGATGTATTGGTATGACATATATACTATCTCAAGGTATATATTTTCTTATGATGATGTTTCGGTTATGAAGTAAATGATAGATGTGTATTGAGCTACAATATGTAATGCATTAGTTAGTAAAATGTATGCCATTCATGTGTGGTATTAAACATGTAATTGGCCTCAACATCAACATGCATATTCGCCACATGAATGAGTACATAGGTTGATGTGTTGTTCTACCATAAGTAAGCATGTTGAAGGCTTTATCTTGACTTAGAAAATTCGCTAAGGAGAGTACTAACTAATGTGTTGAGTTTGATTCATGATATCCGTACATATGTGACTTTAATGTCTAATGAATATATGTGGGCTAAGTACCTTGAATTCCTCTTTTCGATGCTCAAATGATTAAATCAATTTATTTGTTAAATTAAGCTCAAGAGCAAAGGGAACTAAATCCGATAAAGGGAAGGAAAAAGTGGTCGAATAGCCATCGGAATCGTTCGACAACATCCGAGGTAAGTTCTTGAGTAATAGAGCTTAAATTATTATTTGATTAGATCATGTTTTAAGCAAATCGAAATCATGCTCCTTGTGTGTGGATATTGAGCCGAAATTGCAAGAGTGATAAGTGTCTTGTGTTTGAGTTTTGCTAATGAAAATGAAATACAAATGTATCATGATTTAGTGTTAAATGTGCATGATGAATCAAATGATGTCCGGGCTAAGTCCCGAAGGCTTTGTGCTAAGTGACTATATCCGGACTAAGATCCGAAGGCATTTGTGCGAGTTCCCAAATCCGGACTAAGATCCGAAGGCATTTGTGCGAGTTCCAAAATCCGGGTTAAGTCCCGAAGGCATTTGTGCGAGCTATTATAACCGGGCTATGTCCCGAAGACTTTTGATCGAGTCGCTATATCCGGATAAGATCCGAAGGTACGTGATTCGGGAATGAACGATCTTGCTGTAAAAATCCCAGTTAATACATTTGAAAAAAATTCCAGCAATGAGGTATGTTCGTATGTGCATTGGAATAGTTGAGTTCCTTCGAATAATATTCGCTCAGTTGAGTAATGAGCTTCCGGTATTTGGCTAAGATGATCCCTTATGTATGAACATAGGGGTTGGAATGTAAAGTAGAAATGATTTGACTATATGAATACGCGGAATTATCCGTTTAGTTATGTGAATGCTATACTTCAGTTGTGTTTAAATTCTTGCTCAAAACTTACTAAGCATAAATTGCTTACTCCGTTTCTTTGTTTCTCTGTTTTATAGATTTTGGCTCGTCAGCTATCGGACTCGGGATTTTTGGAAGTCGAAGTCTCCCACACTATCAAAGCCCCCTTTTGGTACAATTTTGGTTGAGCTTTGAAATGGCATGTATAGGACTACCCTTTGTTGATTTTCAAGTACTTTTGTGATGTATGTGTGTACAGCCATGCGAAAATGGCTCATAGAAGTGGAGTATGGCATTAGACCATTTGTGTTTATGTATGTATATATGGTTTCATGATGTGACTATGGACTGGAATGGAAGTGTTGGGCAATGATCAGCCCTTGGAATGGCTAAATATGATCATATGTGGACCTATGTATGACAAAACTCTAGTTGGTCCATGGAAACCACGAAATAGGTAAAGCTTACCTTGAAAACAGATGTTGACAGCAGCAATGGTGTGGATGTGAAAATTACTAAAAATAGCAGGAATGGAATTAAATAGTAAATAAATTACGTAAATGAACCTTTATGAATCTAATTTCATATGGAAGAAACGAAACGGTCATATAAGTTGTATGTTAAGAGATATTTAGGTTTTCGTGAAACAGGGCCAGAACGGTTTCTGGATTCCCTGTTCCGACTTTGGAAATTCATTATAAATTAACCAGAGATAATTAGGAGTCATTCCATGTATGCATAGATTCCTCCTTGAGTCTAGTTTCTATAGATACAAATGGCATCAGTACTGACGCCCTGTACAGGGAGATATCCAATTCGTAATGCGTGAAGGTCAGTGTAGTCGAACCCTGGATTAGGGAAGACTTTAACTAATAAACTGTACTAATTGGCCCGACCAAAAATTCTAGAAAAAAATATGTAGATGGACATATGACTCTAGTTTCAGGGAAAAATTACGAAACTGATTTTCGAGCTTTGAAACTCAAGATATGATTTTTAAGGCTACAGTGACGCAGTAACCAGCTTGTCTGGAAATTTTTTTATGGACTGTGAAAATAATTAAGTTAAGTCTGTGTGCACCTTGTGTTCGACTCCGGTGAACGGACTCGGCACGGGTGTTACACCAGATCTGAATATTGTGGCAGAGCCACCAGAATAGATATTTGTGGCATAGCCACCAGAACGCTTCCTCCATCAATATAACCCATATCCCATGCAACAGATATACACATCATGGCATACAACAAACAGAATCAGAATATCATGCATCTCAGTCAAAATTAACCCTAGGGGTATAATGGTAATTTTGAACCTAAGGGTAAAATGGTAATTCTCATACTTAGGGGTATTTTAGTAAATTTAACTATTTTAGGGTTTACATACATATTACAGCGATTAATGCATTAACAGAAACACTTACCGAGTGTTTTTACCGAATTGGGCCCGTTGGCCTACTAACCCATTTTCGGCCCATTAAGCCCAAGTATACCGAAGTGCACGAAATTGCGCACTCTGTAATCATACCGATTGTGATTACCAAAATTAAAAAACAAACCACCTCACAAACGCTCGCACGCTCGCAAGTTCACAAAATGCCGGCTCTTCGGCATTTCGGCTTTTCAGCTTTTGCCGATCTAGTCTATGAGTGAGTGTCATTTACACACCTGATTTGTAGTGGTACGCTGGCGAGATCCACTCATGAGTTGCCTACAATCGAGTTACTAGATTTCAGTCTACATACCGAAAACAAACTATGTACTATTTCCACCTTACCACATTCTGCCAACATTCCTTAGACCCTAGAGTTCTTACCTTTTTGCCGAAAAATGGATTAGATCTAGAGATCCAATCCGAATCAGTCTTCAAACCCTTCACTGCACCCTCCCTTGTCCATGCTAACGCATATATAATGAAAAAGAAAAAGGCACCAATGCCCTTAATCTAAACGCTAGCCACCCTTAAGGGGTTTCGGCTTTTATCTTAAACCATAAATAATGAACGGAAGTTATTCGACAAACTTACCACTCGTTGTTCGGCCTAGAAGAGTGCTCCTATCTATGATCTTAACTCCAATCCACTGTAGTTACGAGAAGAAGCAGATTCAAGTAGTCAAAGATTCTGCTTCCTATACTACAGGTATAAGGGTTTTGGCTTTTTAAGGAAGAAAAGAATAGAGGTTCGGCTATGATAAGATTCGGCTATTGAGAAATAATGAAGAAAGAAAAATAAGGGAAGAGACAGAGAGAGTAGAGTATGGGTTTGGCTATGGAGAAAAGAAAAGATGAAAGAAAAGAAAAGGTGAGAAGGGAAGTAGTATTCGCTTATGGAGAAAATGGAACAGTGAGGGCTTCCAAGTTTGGCTATTAGCAGAATGAAAGAGAAAGAAAAATAAACCCTAAGCCAAACTTATTTCAGTAAGCCAAAAGAAGAAAAGAATGAAAAAGAATTACCAGGGATGGCACCACACTTCCCAAATGCCAAAATCCCCCTTCAAAGACCTAGCCGAAACTCCCTATCCTAGAGACTCTTGGCCGGCCAACTCTTGCTCTTTAAGAGTCCAACATTCGGCCAAAACCACACTCCTTGATCAGCTCCTAAATCTTCTCCCTTATCTCCTCCTTACTCAATATCCTTACCAGCTAAAACTCTTCCTAGCAGAGTTCCCCTTGAGTTCCGTCACATCCCCTTTTTGTTCACCAAAAAAATAATACCTCAAATTACTTGCCTTGTGACTTGAACCTTAGCTCCCCCTAAAGATCTACACCCCACTCCCCCAAACACTTATGTGGCATCACATGCCACTTTACCACAGGTCTCTCTTGTACCCTGTTTTACCATCTTTAATTTAAAAGCCCACAACGCTAGAACCCTCTCTCTACAAAATTGGGAATTCTGAAATTGCCTCGAATTGGATTTATTCTTGGGCCTTTTAAAGGCCCGCTAACATATTCAGACCTACAATAGACAGTTAAAACACAAAATTTCTAAAATTTATTGAAAATCACAGAAATCCCAAAAATCCCAAAAATTGGGGCGTTACAAATCTACCCTCCTTAAAGAAATTTCGTCCTCGAAATTTTACTTGAGTCAAACAGATAAGGGTATTGTTGTCATATCGCCTCTTCCGGCTCCCAAGTAGCTTCCTCTCTGCCATGATTATGGCAAAGCACTTTTACCAAGTGAACTGACTTCCTTTTTAAAACCTTAACATCACGATCCAGTATCTGCACTGGCTCTTCCTCGAAAGTTAAATCAGGCCACACTTCAATCTCTGCAACCAGCACAACATGAGTAGGGTCAGAATGATGTCGCCTTAACATGGAGACGTGGAAAACATCGTGAATCCTGTCTAACTCCGGATGTAATTCCAATTGATAAGCCACTGGACCTACTCACTTAAGAACTCGATAAGGCCCAATGAATTGCGGACTCAACTTGCCCTTCTTACCAAACCTTAATATCTTCTTCCAAGGTGAAACCTTCAAGAAGACCATATCACCCACTGAGTACTCAATCTCCTTGCGCTTCAAATCTGCATACGACTTTTGCCTATCAGATGCCTCCTTTAACCGATCTCTGATTATCCTGACCTTATCTTCAATATCTGCTACCAACTCAGGTCCAAGAACCTGTCGTTCTCCCAACTCAGTCCAACAACTAGGTGTACGACACCTACGTCCATATAGCGCTTCATATGGTGCCATTCGGATACTCGCCTGGTAACTATTGTTATACGCAAACTCTGCCAACGGCAAGTAATCCTCACAACTACCTTAAAAGTAAATAACTCATCCTCTCAACATGTCTTCCAAAATCTGAATAACCCTTTCCGATTGACCATCCGTCTGAGGATGAAAAGCCGTGCTAAAGTTCAATCGCGTTCCCAACGCCTCATGCAACCTCTGCCAGAACCGAGATGTGAACCTAGGATCTCGATTAGAAATAATCGATACTGGCACTCCATGAAGTCACACAATCTCTGCCACGTACAATTTGACTAACTTCTGAAGTGAACAGTCAGTGCGGACAGGTATAAAATGAGCAGACTTGGTCAACCTATCCACAATCACCCAAACCGAGTCCATCTTCGTCGGTGTCAAGGGTAGCCCACTCATAAAGTCCATAGTTACCCTCTCCCACTTCCAAAGTGGTATTTTAACTGGCTGCAAAAGTCCAGAAGGTAGTTGATGCTCAGCTTTCACTTGTTGGCATGTCAGGCATTTCCCTACAAACTCTGTTACTTCTCGTTTAAGCCCAGGCCACCAATACAATTCTCGCAAGTCGTGATACAACTTATTCCCTCCAGGATGCATAGCACAAAGTCCTCCATGAGCTTCTTTTAGTATTAACTGCCTTAAGTCAGAGTCCTTCAGAACGCAAACTCTCCCTCGGAAACACAAGACTCCTTCACTATTCAACCCAAAATCAGAAGTTTCCCCTTTCCCAACTTGTTGGAATCGAGAAACTAAAGACTCATCCTTCAACTGCTTTTCCTTAATCTGATCCACCCAGGTTGGCCTTACTTGCAACTCAGCCAACAGACTACCGTCATCATACAGATTCAAACGAGCAAACATTGCTCTCAGATCAGATACAACTCTACGGTTTAGGGCATCAGCTACCACATTAGTCTTGCCTGGGTGATACTCAATAGAACAGTCATAACCCTTAAGCAATTCTATCCATCTTCGCTACCTCAGGTTCAACTCCTTGTGAGTTAGCAAGTACTTGAGACTCTTATGATCCATGTATATGACACGTTTCTCCGTACATATAGTGTCTCTAAATCTTAAGTGCAAAGATTACTGCTGCCAATTCTAAATCATGGGTAGGATAGTTCACTTCGTGAGGCTTAAGCTGTCGCAACGTATAAGCAACCACCTTACCCTCTTGCATCAACACACAGCCCAAACCCACATGTGATGCTTCACTATACACGATAAAATCCTTCCCAGACTCTGGCTGAATTAATATAGGTGCATCGGTCAGAACTTCCTTCAATTTCTCAAAAGCTTCCTGTTGCTTCTCGGTCCAAACAAACGGTGCTCCTTTCCTTATAAGCTTTGTTAATGGTGCTGCTAACACAGAAAAACCTTCCACAAACCTTCTATAATACCCTGCCAAACCAGAAAACTCCGAATTTCCTACACCGACCTAGGTGGCTTCCACTCCAGAATCGCTTCAATCTTTCGAGGGTCTACCTTGATCCCCTCCGCAGAGACAACATGACCTAGGAAGGTTACCTTCCTCAACCAGAATTCACACTTACTGAATTTCACATAAAGTTCTCTCTCCCTCAATACTTGCAGCACAATGCCGAGATGCTCATCATGCTTCTCTTCAGTTTCAGAATATACCAGAATATCGTCAATAAAGACGACTACGAATCTATCCAAGAATGGTTGGAATACCTGATTCATCAGATCCATAAATGCTGCAGGAGCGTTCATCAACTCAAATGGCATAACCAAAAACTCGTAATGACCATACTGAGTTCTGAATGCCGTCTTATGGATGTCCCCCTCCTTGACCCTTAATTGATGATATCTAGATCAAAGATCAATCTTGGAAAATACCAAAGCTCCTCTAAGTTGGTCAAACAAGTCGTCGATTCTTGGCAAAGGGTACTTATTCTTAATCGTTAGTTTGTTCAACTGCCGATAATCGATGCACATCCGCATCGTCCCATCCTTCTTCTTCACAAACAACACCAGTGCTCCCTACGAAGACGCACTCGGCCTAATGAAGCCTCTATCCAACAACTCTTGAATCTGTGTTTTCAATTCCACTAACTCCTTCGGTGCCATCCTGTATGGTGCGATGGACACTAGTGCCGTTCCAGGCAACAAGTCAATTCCAAACTCGACCTCCCAGTTTGGAGGTAATCACGGGAGCTCTTCTGGAAAAACATCTTGGAACTCCTTAACGGTTCTAACTTTATCCACCGTCAGACCCTCAGTCTCCGACTGATTTAATGCCAAATAAGCCTCACAGCCCTTACGAATCCACTTCTTGGCTCTCAATGATGACACCACATTGGACAAATAATCCTTTCGCTCAACTATCATCATAACCTCCTCACCCTCTGCGGTCTTTAACACCATTCGCTTAGCTGCACAGTCCAAAGTTACCCAATGCTTAACAAGCCAATCCATCACCAGGATGAGATCGAATTCTCCGAATGGTAATTCCATCAAGTCTCCAGCAAAAATCTTACCTTGAGTTTCTAGAGGTACGTCCCTATACAGTTTGTCTACCCTAACCGAGTGACCCAAAGGACTTAGTACTATACCCCACTCACAGTCTCCTCAGAATGCACACCTAACGACCCAGATATGGCACATACAATATACGAATGAGTAGATCCAATATCTATCAAAGCAGTGTACATCATGCTAGAAATCAAGAACATACCAGTTATGACGTCGGGTGCATCACCCTCCTATCGACGACGAGCTGCACATCCAATGCTGGCTGTCGAGCCTCAGCATTTTCAGCACCCTTGCCAGGTGCTCCTCGTCCCCGACTATTTCCATTACTGCCCCTACCTTGACCACGTCCTCTCGGTGGTTGTGGTCTACCTCTCACTGGTTGGGCAACCCTCCATTCCGCCATTTGAACCTGATCTATTTTCTAAGGACAGTCCTTGACTTTATGCTCTATACACCCGCACCAGAAACAAGCACCAGAGCATTTCCTACACTTGCCCAGATGTACCTTACCACAGTCCCTACAAACTTATGGTCTAACAACATTCATTGGAACTGCTCAAACTGGCTCTTCTACTCTTACCCTTTTAGCACTCCTATTTGCACCACCCAAGGGTCCCGAATCCCTCCAAAAATAGTTCTGATCCTTTTCACGATTCTGTCTTTCGGTGCGCTTCACCTCCTCAGCTATCTTAGCTTTCTCCACCAAAGAGCAAAGTCACACTCCCTCTGCGGAGCAATTAGCACCCTAAGTTCATCTCTAAGACCATCCTCGAAGCATACACTACGTTCATACTCCATAGCGACTATCCTAACAGCATACCGGCTCAGCCTCAGAAACTCACCCTCGTACTCAGCAACTATCTTACCCCCTTGAACCAGATTCAGAAATTCTTTCTTACGGGCGTCCACATAACTCGCCCTGACATACTTTCCCTTGAAGACCGTCTTAAACAGCTCCTAAGTCACCCTGTCAGCAGGGGTCCCATCTTTCACAGTGAGCCACTACTGATAAGCCTCATCCCGTAGCAATGATATGGCTCCTTTCAGCTTCTGCTCTACGGAACAGTCTAAATCATCCATAATCCATTCCACAGCCTCTAACCAATACTCGATGACATTCGGGGCTACATCAGATACGCCCTTAAAGATCTTCACTCCATTAGCCTAGAGTCGCTCGAAAATAGATCCTCTAATTTTGTTACCCATGCTTGCCCCGGTAACCCTTTCCAGAACACGAAGCATTGCCTGAGATAGAGCGTCATCCCCTGCACCTCAATCATGAGATTCCACTTCTGTTGCTGGTGGTACTAGTGCATCTATCGCCGGCATATGTCCTGAAGACGAAGATCCAGCCCGTGTACTACCTCAGCCACGCCCACAGCCCCTTCCACGTGTTGCCCTCGTACTCATGTCGTATTATCTGATTACGGATTTTATGCTTCGATTAAATATTTCAGTGTTTATTACAGATATTTTATGAACAGACATTAATTTAGGGTTTGGTTTTCACGAAATCGTGGCCTAGCTATAGTCTTTAATCTACTTATCCAAAAATTCCCACAGTTCCAATATCATTGTAACTAGAGTATCATAAGATTTCTGTACAGGCATATAGCTGATAATTCAGGAACATTCAGAAAAAATTCAAAATGATACTTACGACTTGGGCCGAAGATTCGGTGTGCCACCTGGTTAGATCAAATTTTAGAAAAAATTGGATATTCAACCTTTGAAATCATTTATTTGTAGGAAGAAAATCTAAACCTTTCTTCTTCTTCTTCTTTTTTAAAAAAAAAACCCATTCCACAGCCGAGTTGTTGCAATCAGGCTCTGAAACCATTAAATGTAACACCTCAAACCCGACCCTGACGTTACGGCCAAATCCGGCGTGTCACATTGAAACGTTACTAGAGAAGTCATGTTTTACCTAAAATCTTTCTTAGTGTTTAAAAAATATTTTGGTTTTAGATTAAAGTGAATGGAAGCTGTGCACCAGGTAGGATGCCAAAAATGAGGAGGTGAGTCTATTAGACTGCTTAAGTACTAAGCTCGCATTTAATCCACTCCTAGACATGCACACAACCATTGCCACACTTTAACTCGAATGTTTGTTCAGAAAACCATTTCTTTTAAGCCTTTTGAAAGCACTTATTAGTTTTGAAAATGTTTTCGTGATTAAGCTTAGTCTTGTTTTGCGATATTTTGAAATCGGTAATTCTTTTTAAAACGCGCCCTAGAGCTATTCAATTTCAAACATTTAAAACAATATCATAACTAAGGTAACAAAACATATTAAAAGCAATTAAAAATAATTAAAGCGGCCTTATTACAACTTAAAACCCAAAGCAAATAAAGTAAATAAAACTAATCAAGTCATAAGAAGAAGATCGAGCTTGCAAAACATGTGGCCACTCTGAATCCCTCACAACTCCAAGTCCACTATGGTTGAGGGTTACCTGCATGGATAAAATTAAGGGGTGAGTTTGGAAAACTCGGTGTGTAAAATAACCCAACCATAGTCCAGATCAGTTCAAACCACAGAAACAGATTAAGTTGGGCCTTAGCCCTATACAGAATTCAGAATGAAGCTCATAGGCCCATAATAAAAACAGAACAGATATATCATGTATGCAGAAAACCCAACCCATATCCATCCGTATACACCCCGGTGCCAACCTTACACCATGTGGGGAGACTACTCGACCCACCCATCCACTACATGTCACAAGTTTGCAGTATGGCTGCCAGAACAGATGTTGTGACAGAGTCACCAGATACAGATATTGTGGTAGAGCCACCAGAACAAATATTGGTGGCATAACCACCAGAAACAAATATTTGTGGCATATCCACCAAAACGCTTCCTCCATCAATATAACCCATATCCCATGCAACAGATATACACGTCATGGCATACAACAAACAGAATCAGAATATCATGCATCTCAGTCAAAATTAACCCTAAAGGTATAATGGTAATTTTGCACCTAGGGGTAAAATGGTAATTTTCATACTTAGGGGTATTTTAGTAAATTTAACTATTTTAGGGTTTACATACACATTACAGCCATTAACACATTAACAGAAACACTTACCGAGTGTTTTTACCGAATTAGGTCGGTTGGCCCACTAACCCGTTTTCGGCCCATTAAGCCCAAGTATACCTAAGTGCATGAAATTGTGCACTCTGCAATCATACCACTTTTGATTACCAAAATTAACAAACAAACCACCTCACTTAACGTCAGACGTCAGAAGTTCACAAAACGGCTCTTAACATTTTGGCTTTTCGACTTTTACCGATCTAGTCTATGAGTGAGTGTCATTTACACACCTGATTTGTAATGGTACGCTAGCGAGATCCACTCATGAGTTGCCTACAATCGAGTTACTAGATTTCAGTCTACATACCGAAAACAAACTATGTACTATTTCCACCTTACCACATTCTGCCAACATTCCTTAGACCCTAGAGTTCTTACCTTTTTGCCGAAAAATGGATTAGATCTAGAGATCCAATCCGAATCAGTCTTCAAACCCTTCACTGCACCCTCCCTTGTCCATGCTAACGCATATATAATGAAAAAGAAAAAGGCACCAATGCCCTTAGTCCAAACGCTAGCCACCCTTAAAGGGCTTCGGTTTTTATCTTAAACCATAAATAATGAACAGAAGTTATTCGACAAACTTACCACTCGTTGTTCGGCCCAAAAGAGTGCTCCTATCTTTGATCTTAACTCCAATCCATTGTAGTTACGAGAAGAAGCAGATTCAAGTAGGCAAAGATTCAGCTTCTTATACTACAGGTATGAGGGTTTCAGCTTTTTAAGGAAGAAAAGAATAGAGGTTCGGCTGTGATAAGATTCAGCTATTGAGAAATAATGAAGAAAGAAAAATAAGGGAAGAGACAGAGAGAGTAGAGTATAGGTTCGGCTATGGAGAAAAGAAAAGATGAAAGAAAAGAAAAGGTGAGAAGGGAAGTAGTATTCGGTTATGGAGAAAACAACATAGTGAGGGCTTCCAAGTTCGACTGTTAGCAGAATGAAAGAGAAAGAGAAAGAAACCCTAAGCCACACCTATTTCGGCAAGCCAGAAGAAGAAAAGAAGGAAAACGAATTGCCAGGGATGGCACCACACTTCCCAAATGTCGAAATCCCCCTTCAAAGACCTAGCTGAAACTCCCTATCCTAGAGACCCTTGGCCGACCAACATTTGGCCAAAACCACACTCCTTGATCAGGTCCTAAATCTTCTTCCTTATCTCCTCCTTACTCAATCTCCTTACCAGCTCAAACTCTTCCTAGCAGAGTTCCCCTTGAGTTCCATCACATCCCCTTTTTGTTCACCAAAAAAATAATACCTCAAATTTCTTGCTTTGTGACTTGAGCCTTAGCTCCCCCTAAAGATCTACATGCCACTCCCCCAAACACTTATGTGGCGTCACATGCCACTTTGCCACAGGTCTCTCTTGTGCCCTGTTTTACCATCCTTAATGTAAAAGCCCACAACACCAGAACCCTCTCTCTTCAAAATTGGGAATTCAGAAATCGCCTCGAATTGGATTTATTCTTGGGCCTTTTAAAGGCCCACTAACATACTCAGACCCACAACAGACAGTTAAAACACAGAATTTCTAAAATTTATTGAAAATCACAGAAATCTCAAAAATCCCAAAAATTGGGGCATTACAGGTTTACCCGTGTGGGGCCCATAGGCCCGTGAGGTCCACACGGCCCATTTCGGCCCAACATGGTTCAAATCGGGCTTGGCCTATGAAATCCCTCATGGATAGCCTCAACGATCTTACACCCATGTCTAGGCATTCATTTTTCCATATGAGCGAGCGCACACTTGTCTAGCGTTGTCGGTCACTTATTTCGGCTTTTGCCCATTTACGAGTAGGGGTAATGTTTTACACACCTTGCTTTTATTTGCTGAGAGAAGAAATTGCTTGCACCATTGAACCCTACATTTAACAATAATACTTAATTACTCACTTAATAGAATGCCCAATCGGATGTACACAACTAACCCAATCCGTGAATCTACACATTAACGTACCTTTGAACAAGCCACGATAGGGGATCTGTCCACCCTAACGCTAACAAATGATCTTTTCCTTCTCCTTCGACAAGCTCTTGAGCACCAACTAAGCATAGGTAAACACTTAATAAGTCAGCACCAAAATAATACTATTATACTACTCTAAAATCATCCAATCGTTAACCCCCTTACCTTAATGGGACAACTGAAATCTTCTTCACCATATCAGTCGAGAGAGAATGATCACACAAGCCCCCAGATACAACCTGTAACTCAACCAACCTCTAATTAACGCCTAATCGAAAGCATAGTTTGAACCAAACCAAGAGTTAGTATTACGAAAACCTCATGCCGGACACTTCTAACTACCCCCAAATCTACAGAGAGCAATGGAAAGAAGATCGGCACAGTGAGGGTAAAAGAAAGGGGTAGAATTTGGTCACAAACAACCAACTGAGAGAGCAAGAAAGAAAGGGGAAACTGGTCAAGAAGTAATCAATTGAGAGAGACAGAGAAGAAGAAAATCAGTCTAAACACAAGATGCCGAAGAGGAGGGTTGATAATCTCAAAATAATTGAGAGAGGGGAAGGAGAGAAATCGGCTAAAAAGAGGGGGAAAAGAAGAGCAAAATGATGAATGACGAATTTGAAGAGAAGTGAAAATCAAAATCAGAGAAAATGAATGACACTCTCAAACCTCCTTAGCACTATTCGACAAAGCCAAAATGATCATAGCAACCGAAAATAGAGTGGTTAAACTCACCAAAACTGAAAGTCTTGAGTGCCACAATTCAAAACCGACACACTACTCCCTCTCACCTTAACCTCCCATAATTCTCTCCTAAAATCCTTCCTCAAATATCTCCTCAATCACCAATTCAAACTCCACTTAACTCAGTAGAGTTTTAGTCAACCTCAATTACTCACATGGCAAGAGCAGCAAAATAAAACACTCCACTACCTTCACCAAGATTCGAACTTCAACCCTCTGGCATAGGTAATGTAATAGCCCAAAATTGGGTTTAGTTGGAACAGAGGTTTCGGGACCACAAAATCTGAGATATAAATAATTATTTTATGATTATTTTGAGGTCTATGATATGATTGCATGATTGTGTGAAAATTTCGTGAAGAAATTCTATGCATAAAGTGCTCAATTTGAAGTTAGGGACTAAATTGAATAAGTTGCAAAATTGCATTCTAGAAGTTTCTAGGATGAAATTGCATTGAAATATTAATTAGGAGGTCTTAAATAGAAATTTGACCAATTTCTAAGTGATGGACAAAATTTGGACGTGGATGGAATTTTTTAAAGTTTAGTAAGGAAGGGCATTTTGGTCATTTGGTAATTAAAAGAAATAAAAAGGGAAAATAAAGCCAAAATTGACTCATCTTTTTCATGGAGGCCGAAATTAGCATGGGGGAAGCCATGGCTAGGGTTTTCAAGCTTTCCAAGCTCAATAGTAAGTCCGTTCTAACCTCGTTTTTTAAGTTCTTTACGTTTTTGGAATCCCGATAATTTGATTAAGCTTATTCTAGCAATAATTTAAGCTAGGGTTCATATTTGGAAAAATACCCATAGGTGAAATGTGTTTATTTTTCTGATTTATGATAGAATATGAGGTTTTAAATTATGTTAGACAACTTGTGCTACTCGGTTTTGAGTGAAAACGAGTAAAAGGGCTTAATCGGTAAAAATACCTAATAGTCATAAGTATATGTTAGAGTGAGAATTTGATGTTACCATAGAAGGGAAAAGTGATCCGCATGTCATAAAACATAAGATAAGGGATGAATTTAATTCCCGAGCCTAGGGGCAAAAGTGTAAATATGCAAAAGTTTAGGGGCAAAATTGTAATTTTTCCAAAGTTTGAGTTAAGGACTGTTTTGAATAGTACATTAATTAAATAAGTAAAATATGATGTTTTAGATCCCGAAAAACAAGATTTGAACCTAGAATGAGAGAAAAATCAAAAATTGGAAAAGTTGGTAAAATGGCCGTTTTAGTATCGAGGTAAGTTCATATGTATAATAAGCATTAATTTATGCATGTTTCAATGTAAAATTGATATATTTATTATAATTTCCGAGGTGTTGAAAGTATGTAAGTTGGTATGATAATAACACGTTAATAATCTTGTAATTTATATTTGAAAGTTAAATTTAGTGAATTAATTGAATTATGTTAAATTAAATGATTATGGTGCCAAGTTTATGAATTGATTTAAAATATGTCTATGGTACATGAAGTGCATTGAACTATCATACATAAATGTGATTTCTATGATTATGGATATTATGGGAAATTGTAAGTTCATATGATTTTTAATAAGGATATGTGTAATTTAATGTTATTGCCTTGATATTAGATGAGATGTAAGTTTATATGTAAGTAATACATCAATATTACTTGTATTATGATATTTTATAATAATATTGGAAATATGATTGTGGATAATTACTTGATTGGTGAAATTGTTGGAAAAGAGTGAGAAATCCCGGTTGAACCTTCGGAAAGATTAGATGATACAGATAGTATGTAGCTAGGTCACATGTATGGTGCTGAGTGCACATCATGTGTACAAGAGAGCTACAAGACATTATGATGTAGCTAGGTTGCATGGGTGATATTATGTGTACACCATGTAGACAAGAGAGCTATGGGATATATGTAGCTAGGTCGCATGCGTGATTCCAGGTGAAGGACACCATGTAGACAAGAGAGCTACGAGATAAATTGGCTAGGTCACATGGGTGGTACTAAGTGTTCACCATGTGTACAAGAGAGCTGAACTATATGATGGGTGGAGCTATGTGCTGAAACCACCAAGTATCGAGGATTGATCCAAGTGTTCAACGGAGACTCTCTATGTATTGCTTTGTGAGTTTTGTGATGAATAAGTGTGAACTTGGTTATGTGAATGATGTGTTCATTAAGTGACCAGGATGTGGTAAGGTTATAAACAAGTAAGTTATACATGAGGATAATTTTATGGTGACCTTGTGATCATGGGCCTATACTTGTGATGTATGAAATGTGGTGAAAATGATTTGTGATATGTATGTTAAAATGAGGTTAATACAAAGAAAGTGTGAAAGAGTGAATTAGCAATAAAACTGTTTTGGATAGTAGTAGTAACGTGATTTTGAAAAATCACCAAAAATAGTAAAAATTGAATCATAGGCTTAATGAGATATCAAATTAAATCTTAATGAGTCTATTTTCATATAAAAGAAAATAGAAAGAAAATGAGTTCTATATTTGTATATATTTATGTTTTTGTGAGACTGGTTCAGAATGATTACGTGATCCCCTGTTCTGACTTTGGAAAATCACAAACATTTGAATAAAAATAATTAGAGGCTTAAACTTATATTTTTAAAATCCCTAATGAGTCTATTTTCAAGATAAATCAATAAGAACATTATTCGAGTTATGTACTGTGAGATAATTAATTTTTAGTGAAGAGATGTCAGAACTGTCAGAAAGTGAAACAGAGGAAATTGTAATGAATAAACTGTACTAATTGGCTCAATCAAAAATTATGAAAATTTTATAGTGGAAATATATGTGAGTCTAGTTTTAGGGGAATTTATGGATCTTAATTTGGAGCTCTTTAGCTCGAATTATAAATAAGTGACTATGACTCGTGTGGACAATTTGATGTGAGCATTTATTAGTAAATTGTGAAATCGTACTTACAAGAATGCTATATACATTAAGTATGTGGAATGGAGAGGAGGAAGAGGAAAATAAATATATGTGGAATACATGGAAACTATGGTATATGAAATATTGATATAATGAAATAAATGATATGTGTTTATAAGAAAACAGAAAGAGAATGATATGTATCATGACATGTATATATATATATGACTAGTCTTAATATAATGCTTGTTGGGTGTGGAGTTGAATTGAAATGTTTCAGGCAAACATGTTATTTTGAGCATCTGAATTGTGGTATGTTTCAGGCAAACATGTTATTTCAGGCAAACTAGTTTTAAATATGAATGCTTGGTGATTAAGCTGAAGATATTTGGTAAGATGATAATCTTGGTATAAATGTATAAGTGGTACTATAATAAACAAGGTAAAATGAGTTGAGAGACACATGTATTATGACATACAAATGCTATGTTTGTGGTTTAATTGAGAATATTTGATCATTAAATGAATACCATGTTATATGCTTTTGATTTTGTATAAGTGTGTAAGAGATTAAGGTTGACCAAAGCTTGGAAAATAGCCTAGGTATATTCCACACAGGCAGAGACACGACCATGTGTCTCAACCGTGTATGGAACACGACTTTGGGACACGGGTGTGTGGAGCCTTAAAGCATGAAATTTCCAGGATTTTTGTAAGTTCTCAGTTTAGTCCCGAACCCTTTCTAAAGTATGTTTTGGGCTTTGTAGACTCAAAT
Source organism: Gossypium arboreum (assembly GCF_025698485.1). NCBI lineage: Eukaryota > Viridiplantae > Streptophyta > Magnoliopsida > Malvales > Malvaceae > Gossypium > Gossypium arboreum. The sequence continues at coordinate 56,026,016 of NC_069070.1, forward strand.
AAGGGAATATATGTAAGTGAATGAACATTTTGAAATATGAATGAAATTTTATGGCCCGTATTTTAGTTTAATGTTTGTATGTTTGTCCGGTAATGCCTCGTACCTTATCCCGGCCTCGGGTACGGGTAAGGGGTGTTACAGGTAACATGCCACTTACTCCCTAGTCCAGTAGGCTCTTTATGTCATGCTTCACCCATTTTTATTTAAAAGCCTACTGACTAGAGACAGGGTTTACTCCTTAAAAAAAAATTTTTGCACACGCCTAAGCTTGAACCCAAGACTTCTCAAACACTTCCCAAAACACATAACCACTGAGGTAGACATATAATTGTGTCACTTTCTTGCACAATTAAACATTTATGTGAAGCCTTCTAACTGTTCCCATGCTCAAGACCTAATACTTCTAGGCCCAGAATTTGGGGCGTTACAATTCACCCCTCCTTAAAGAAATTTCGTCCCAGAAATTTCCAACTATCAGATCAATCGCATAACACAGACTACACCACTACATTCTCGCTGTGCACTTTAGTTCCAAAACACTACCACATTTATCTTGAGTGTTTTCAGTATAGTTTATAGATAGACTGGGATAGTGCATCAATCCAATGCTCGACCACATTAAGGGTGACACCAGTGACACCTCCTCAAGAGCTCAACTCCATTGGACTGGAGTCATTCCATAACTGACCCTCAGCCCTTAAATCCATTATTTGGCCCAATGACCCTTTCCAAAATTCGCAACATAGCTTGTAACAGCACGTCGTCCCCAGCCACATGATCAAGAGACCCAGTACCTCTTGTGCTCATTATCGAATTGTGTTTTATCTTTAATTAACAGTTTTATGCAGATCAGTTTACAGTTTCAGTTGTTTATTAACAGATATTTTATGGAGACAGTATCACAAGTATAGGGTTTTATTTTTGCACAACGCCGTGTCTATCGGTGTCTACCGGTTTCTCTATAGTTTTAGTATACACTACTAAAGAGTTTGCTGTACGGTATACTACCTACAATAGTCTTGGTAATCCTACCTATGGCAGTTTAATTCAAAATCAAAATATAGTTTTCAGAGAGAACTTACAGGATCGGCGCGAAGACTCGGTGCACCACACATTCAGTAAAAACATTTCAAAATACCTCCAAATCATTTGGAACAGTACTTTTTGAAAATTCCAAGTTTTAGAAGAAACCCAAAACCACAGTCAAGTTTTGAAACTTGACTCTGATACCATTAAATGTAACACCCCAAATTCAGCCTAGAAGTTATGGTCGAATCTGGCGGTATCACATGAAAATATTTTTCGTAGAATAAAATTTCATTGAAAAACCCCATTCTGTATTAAACCTCTTTGTAATCTTAGCTAGTATTTAGGTTGCCTTGTTTAGTGTTAAAACCCAAGTTGTTTAGCAAAATGTTTAATCAAATTAAATCGTAGTTACCTTTTTAAAACGTTGTTTGTTGCGGAAGCTTTTTGAAATATGTTGCATACTTGTGGTGTTTTGAAAAGCTTTTATCTTTTTGAAAACCCGTGTCCTACTACTAATAGATATGAATCATAATAAAAAAATCCCAAATTAAAAGTTAAAAATTAAAGAGGCCTTATTACATAACCAAATACTGAAGTTAAATTATAAAATTAAATTTAATAAAAAGTCCAAGCAGTTGTATGGCCACCTTTAAGTCCCTCGCAGCACTGACCTGCCTAAGCTTGGGGATTACCTGTGTAGTTTAAACAGATGGGTGAGTTTATGAAAACTCAGTATGTAATCCCATATAAGCAAACAATTAGAAAACAAGCACAGTCTGGGCCTAAGCCCTTTTTGGCAACAGTGACAATATTAGTTTGGGCTTTAGCCCATCTCAGTACAGAAACAATCATGCGTTCGGGCCTTGGCCCATTGCAATAACAGTTAACAGTGCAGTAACAGTAAACAGCATGCAAGTCCTACCCATCTAGCCCCTACACTCCATCTTCACCCAACTCTACACTCCATGTGGGGATAAAATCAACCCACCCATCCCTACACTCTAAGTAGAACCGGTTACGACACTAAACAGTATTTGCAGCAGAGCTGCCAGTATAATAGGCTTAAAGCTATCAGTGATTTGCAACAGAGCTGCCAGTTCAATATACTTCCTCCAATCATATAAAAACCCACCTCCATGCAATGCACCATGCCACATGTCATCTCATATCATAATATTATACATGTACTCAACACAATTACAATAGCATGCTAAAATATAAACATATATCACATAGGGGCAAAACAGTTATTTTACCACAAAAGGGCAAAACAGTCATTTTACTACATAAGGGCAAAACAGTCATTTTATCAATTAGGGGTCTAGGAACACTTACCAACCCAACAGTAAGTCCACAGTCGTCTCGGGCAAATCGTGCAACCTTAACAGTCAAATTGTGAAAGTGGGCCCAAGGCCCAAAATGCGTGCCCATATAGGCCCACACCCCGGTGTGGCCCACATAGCCCAAAAATGGCCTTAGCCATGTGAACTACATAGCTTGGCTCAATATTCTCCACACTTTCGTGTGGTTTACCCGTGTGGGACCCATAGGCCTGTAGGGTCTACACGGCCCATTTCGGCCCAACATGGCTCAAATCAGACTCGGCCTATGAAATCGCTCATGGCTAGCCTCAACGATCTTACACCCATGTCTAGGCGTTCAGTTTACCATACGAGTGAGTGCACACTTTTTAGCGTCGTCGGTCACTTATTTCGACTTTTGCCGATTTACGAGCAGGTGTAGTGTTTTACACACCTTGCTTTTATTTGCTGAGAGAAGAAACTGTTCACACCTTTGAACCCTACATATAACAATAATACTTAATTACTCACTTAATAGAATGCCCAATCAGATGAACACAACTAACCCAACCCGTGAATCTACACAATAACGTACCTTTGAACAAGCCACGAAAGGGGATCCGTCCACCCTAACGCTAACAAAGGATCTTTTCCTTCTCCTTCGACAAGCTCTTGAGCACCAACTAAGCATAGGTAAATAGCTCTAGAGCACCAACTAAGCATAGGTAAACACTTAATAAGTCAGCACCAAAATAATACTATTATACTACTCTGAAATAATCCAATCGTTAACTCTCTTACCTTAATGGGACAACCGAAATCTTCTTCACCTTATCAGTCGAGAGAGGATGATCACACAAGCCCTCGGTTACAACTTGTAAATCAACCAACCTCCTATTAACGCCTAATCGAAAGCATAGTTTGAACCAAACCAAGAGTTAGTCTTACCGAAACCTCACCCTGACACTTCTAACTACCCCTAAAATCGACATAGGGCAATGGAAAGAAGATCAACATGGTGAGGGTAAAAGAAAGGGGTAGAATTCGATCACAAACAACCAATTGAGAGGGCAAGAAAGGAAGGGAAATCGGTCAAGAAGTAACCGATTAAGAGAGACAGAGAAGGAGAATAATCAATCTAACCACAAGATGCCGAAGAAGAGGGTTGATAATCTTAAAAGAATTGATTGAGGGGAAGGAGAGAATTCGGCTAAAGAAAGGGGGAAAAGAAGAGAAAAATGACGAATGACGAATTTGAAGAGAAGTGAAAATCGAAATAAAAAAAAACGAATGATACTCCCAAACCTCCCTAGAACTATTCGGCCTCTAGAGGAAAAGAAGGAAGTCATAATGATCATAGCAACCGAAAATAGAGTGGCTAAACTCACCAAAATTGAAAGTCTTGAATGCCACAATTCAAAACCGACACACTACTTCCTCTCACCTTAACCTCCCATAATTCTCTCCTAAAATCCCTCCTCAAATATCTCCTCAATCACCAATTCAAACTCCACTTAACTCAGCAGAGTTTCGGTCAACCTCAATTACTCACACGACAAGAGCAGCAAAATAAAACACTCCATTGCCCTCACCAAGATTCGAACCTCAGCCCTCTGGCATAGGTAACATGCCACTTACCCCCTAGTCCAGTAGGCTCTTTATGTCATGCTTCACCCATTTTTTATTTGAAAGCCTACTAACTAGAGACAGGGTTTACTCCTTAAAAACAAAATTTTTGCACATGCCCAGGCTTGAACCCAAGACTTCTCTGACACTTCCCAAAACACATAACCACTAAGGCAAACATACAATTGTGTCACTTTCTTGCACAATTAAACATTTATGTGTAGCCTCCTAACTATTCCCATGCTCAAGATGTAATCCTTCTAGGCCCAAAATTTGAGGCGTTACATTCCTTCTTCACTCACTATAAACCCTTTTTCATTGTGCCGACACCCAAGAAGTAATTTTTATTCCCTTTCTCTTCCTTATGTTCGTACCTTTACACCTTTAAACCATCTTCACTCCAAAAAATAAGAAAAATATGGCAAGAACGAGAGGATCAGTTAAGAAAGTGACCAAGCCTATTGAAGAACATGTGTCCTCTGCTACCGCAGTTCGTGATCATAATCCCTAAGGCCAGTGCAGAAAAAGGAGCCAGTAATCTTTTTGAATAAAATGACAAAGGAACGATTTCAAGACAACATTTTGAAGCAAAACTTCCACCCCGAACAGGGCATTTCCCTTTTGCAATAATAAGGCTTGGGTAAGCAAGTCTACATAACCATCTTGAAGTTGAAGTGCGAAACTTTTTGCACCCATCCTGGAAGCTATTCTCCTTCACTGGTATGTAAGTTTTATGCTAACCTTTATGATCATGATTTAGAGTTCATTTTTGTTCGAGAAGGCTTAATACCATGGGACGCTAAAAAAAATCGAGTTATACAACACCAACGTGGATGTAGACTAACACTCCAATTTCATTAAGGATATCATAGATAAAAACAAGACCTATTGGTGAAAGACTTGTGTGTCGAAGGAGCATTGTGGATGGGTTCTCATCAAAAGATTATAAGATGCACCGCCTGCTTCCTGACTCTGCAAAGCAAAATCTAGTTTCATTTTGTCAACTGCAGGCTAAAGCCTTCTACTCGCAGCACCACAGTCACCCTCAATAGAATGTGTCTGTTACATTCCATCGTCAAGGGAAAAAAATATTGATGTCAGCATAATAGTCCACCAGAAAATTGCTGACTGTGTCGCAAGGCAAACTGGAATCTTAGTTTTCCCATCATTGGTGATGTTATTGTGCCAGAAAAGAGGAATCGTGCCCCGTGATAGTGAGGAAGTCTTGGAAAATAAGGGCCCAATTGATGAAGCTCTATAAAAAGAAAGACTCGTGGTAAAGATACGTCGCAAAGATACGTCGATACTGAAGAAGGCAGACTCGTGGCAAAGATACGTCGATACTGAAGAAGACAGAATCAAGTAAGACAAGGAAGGGCAAAACCAAAGCTGACAGCAAAGGAACAAACTTGAATGCAGAGACATCATTATGGCAGAAAATGAAAGATGTCAAAAAAATGGTCAATTCCATCAACAATAGGTAGATCAGGTTGTCGCTACAAAAAAGGATATGGAGAAATCCCAGAATTTGTTTTATGCTTATACTAAAGCCTAGAACAGTTCTATTATAGCCACATTAAGTCAATTGAGACAATCCCCACTACCTAAATTCCCAATGTTTCCACCAATCATTCGAAATTATGAACTCTCATCTGTGGATGACAACTTAGAAGACCGAGATAAATCAGTGGCATCCCCTCCCATTGTGCAGGTCTCTAATAATGACAAAAAAGAGGAATCTAGAGACTGTGAAGAATGCTTACGAAAGATTGATAGCTTGTTTGAGGATGGTATTTTTGCTGATCAACAGGACACTATTGTTGAGAAGGAAGTTGCTACTGTAAAAGAGGAAGCTGTTGCTGAAGAAGAAGAAGTTATTGAAGATGAAAAAGAAAAAGAAGAGGAAGATTCTATTGTGAACATTGTCACCGTACCTGAGTCTGTGAGTGCAAATATTGATAATTTGGAGCGAGATGGAGAGAGACCAGTGGAAGTTGCTGAGGTAACGAGTGAGGAGCAATGCAATTAATTGGCAATAGTGGTCTACACTGGACCACTATAGGTGGCCTTTCCTACATAGGAAGCAACCGATGATGCCCGGGCGGTCCAAAAATTGAGGAGAAGTTTGAGGACCGTGCGAAGCCTAAAGAAAAGAAGAGAAAGTTCTCCAAGGATAAAAAATGAAAGAAGGAGGAGAAGAAAATGAGGAGAAAGAAACATCGTGCAGCCACATCGATGGCTGATGATAACTAAGTTAGTTTATTTTAAGCTTTAGCTATAGTATTCGTGCATTACATGTAGCTGTAAGTTTCATTTTGATAAGTACACATTGTCATTGCATTTTTATTGTCATTACATTTCCATGTTAATGCATTAAGGACAATGCAAACTTTAAGTTTGGGGGAATGCAGATGGGGCTTGGAAATGCACCCACATTTCAATTTTTTTTCTTTTTTGGTAATGAAGCATGCAAGATTTAATTATAGTTAATGAAAATTGTTCAAAAATTTTTGTTACATTTTATGCTTAATTCTTGAATCATGTGAATTATCAATGAATGAGTTGGATAAATTTGATAGAATGTTGTAGCTTTAATTCTTTGATGAATGGATTTGGTTGCATTAGTAATGGATGATGGCTATCATTCCTTAAATCTTAAATGAATCTACTTTTTACAGCTGCTTATATATATATATAGTTATAAATTAGAGACACTCCAAAGTGGGTGTAGTATGGAATGTTAAAGAGGAAACACTCCAATACAGGCGTTAGAAAAATCAATCTGGCCAAAGGCTATAGTTGCATGAGTGTGTGTCGGTGCAATTAGTACTCCCTAGGGGTTTGTTGCACTCCATCGTTACTTCTCAGAAACAAGGGTATAGTAATGCAATGATATCCCTTATTCTGAAAAATATATATAATATATAAATACTTAGTATTGTACAATAAATTTTGTATTGGTAGATAGAACTTAAAGTTTGAAGCATGATGCTAGCATTCATGAAGTTGCAACCTTATTCATTCATGCTTATGTATTGTCGATACAATATTCTTTCATCTGAATGTGATTCATTCATTGGGAATTTAGAGGGTTTAAGTTGCTAGAATGATCATTTGCCTTAGTAAAATTTTTGTAGCCTTGCTAGTTTTTATTTTACTTGAGGACAAGTAAAAATGCAAGTTTGGGGGTGTGATAGCACTAGAAAGAACATAGGTTTTCCTCCTTACTTATTGATTAAATTATTCCCATTTAGTTATCCTTAGCATATATTTTAGCATTTTTAGTTTAGTAAATTGCATTTTATACCATAGTGAATCCTAGCCTATTTTATCCTTTATTTTTCTATCTTTTTGCATTAATGTCGCTGCATGACTTAATTCCAGATTGCATCTAGAATTGTCACCGCACCTGACAGTTGTTTGGATAAGAACTAAAAATGTGTGAGCTATCTAGTCTGGTATGTAACACCCCGTACCCGAGACCGTTGCTGGAGTCGAACACGAGGTGCTAACCGACTAATTCATTTACTCTCACAGTCCAATTAAAAATTTTCCAAACGACTGGCTAACTGCGTCACTGTCACTTTAAAAATCATAACTTGAGTTCCACAACTCAAAAATCAGATTCGTAATTTTTCCCTGAAACTAGACTCATATATCCATCTACATATTTTTTTCTAGAATTTTTGGTTGGGCCAATTAGTACAGTTTATTAGTTAAAGACTCCCCTGTTACAGGGTGCGACTACACTGACCTTCATGCATTACGATTTGGATATCTCCCTGTACAGGGCTTCAATACTGATACTGTTTGTTTCTATAGAAACTAGACTCAAAAAGGAATCTATATATATAAGGTATGACTTCTAAATGTCTCTGGTTAATTTATAATGAATTTCCGAATTCAGATCAGGGAATCCAGAAACTGTTCTGGCCCTGTCTCACGAAAACTTTAACATCTCATAATATAATGTTCATATGAACGTTTCGTTACTTTCCTATGAAAATAGATTCGTCAAGGTTCGATTACATAATTTATTCGCTATTTAATTCCATTCCTACTATTTTTAGAGATTTTTCATATCCACATCACTGCTGCTGCCAGCATCTATTTTTAAGGTAAACTTTACCTATTTCATGATCCTCCATGGATCAACTAGAGTTTGTCATACATATACCAAAAGTGATCATGAATAACCATTCCCATGACTAACCGTTACCAACATTTCCATACCTCTCGATGGACGACATACAAAACGATTATAATGCTATGATCAAAGTATACTTATGCCATTTTCGCATGGCTATCCAAATTTACACAAAACCGAAAGGTACATGACCTACAACAAAAGGGTAGTCCTATACATTAACCAAAATATCCTCTCACTACTAGTCTATTCTATACATGCCATAAGATATTCCAAAACATAGCAGTACCAAACAGTGGATAGTGATAGTGTGACTAGTTGCTGACGATCCCCGAGCCTGTAGCTTCCAAATGAGATCTATAAAACAGAGGAAACAAAGTACGGAGTAAGCATTAAAATGCTTAGTAAGTTTCAAGCAAAGTGTCAACAGATAACAATCAAATTATAACATAGTTTTTCGTATTTTTACTTCACTCTTCCTTCGGGCATCCAACCCTTTTTCCGAATATGCACGTCTCATCATATGTAATAGGCGATAAATTCTCACTTGATGGTGACCTCTTATGATCATAGGTACATTACATATTTTACCGACTTTCCACATTGACCAAATGCACAATAATCATAGAACAGTCTTATTGCTTTACTCACATGTGCATCACATAACGACCTTGTGATTTAGTCTAAATCAAACTTAAATATAATCTCAAATACATACCTGACCAACTTAACGCATTGAACGTATTTATTACTAATTGTCACTGTGAAGTCGCATAATCTTACGCTTTACTTGAATCTTCAGCAAAACCTTTAGTTCGGGGCTTACTCGGACAAAATCTCCACACGTAGTCATCGGGTCATTAGAGCTCGGATATAGTACGAGCACGAAGCCTACGGTCATTAATCAGTGATAATATTCTCGCATAAAGCCTGCGGGGTTTTAAACCGGATATAGTACTGACACAATGCCCTTCGGGACTTATCACCTTTATACACTTTCACATCCATCACGTTGGCCACTCGGCCCTATCATATATATACACTTTCACATTCATCACATTGGCCATTCGGCCTTGTCACATATATACACCTTCACATTCATCACATCGGCCATTAGGCCTTATCACATATATATACACTTTCACATTCATCACTTCGGCCATTAGGCCTTATCTCATATATATACACATTCACATTCATCGCGTAAAATCTTAAATCAAAATATAAATTTTCATGTATTCACATCACAATTATTCTAATATACTTCACATACCACATATACTATCATATAGAGACTTGGTCTTGGCCGAATCTACATCAATCATTTTCCAATGAATAATTCAATTTCACGCCATACTATCATTTCATATTCGAATACTCATAAACTTACAATTTCACAAATTTTAATATCAAAGATCCATCTAACACTCATATATCATTTTACAATATCACGAATTAGAATTCAAGTATGGGTTTAATCAATAGCTTATGAGCAACTAAAACAAGTTTTATCCGTGTTTACCACAAAATCACATATTCACTACGAGCTATTTTTCCTGAGCAATGGTCACGAAATTATTTATAACCGGAGCTACAAGGCTCCAAATCACTTGCCGTTATTTTTCCCTGAATATAGACTCGTATATCTTCCATCCATAAATTTTTCAGAATTTTAGGTTTGGCCAATCAATACCAGATTTTTCTTAAAGTTTCCCCTGTTTCACTGTTTGACTAACCTGACCAGTCTTCACTACGAATCAAAATTATCATTGTACAGAATTCAAAGTATGTTATATTTGAATTCATTTGAAACTAGACTCATTAAGGAGTCTAAGCATATAAATTTTATCTTGTAACCATTTTCGTACAAATTATAGTGATTTTCTTAAAACAGAACAGGGGATTTCGGAGTCATTCTGACCCTGTCCCACACAACTTTAAATATCTCTTTATTGGAAATTTCTTTGCTTCCACGGTCTCTTTTATAAGAAACTAGACCAACTAAGCTTTGATTACATATTTTATTCAGCCTATAATTCCACACCAACAATTTATAGTGATTTTCTAAAATCACATTACTGCTGCTATCCAAGCAAATTATTACAATTTGCTCTTAAGTTTCCAAGTCCAAACACTTATGAACTTACCATTTGAGTTTAAGACATATCATGGCCACATCATATCTTATTAAATCAACTCATTATGTCCTATTATGGTTGAATTTACTCAAAGTTTAATCGCTTAAAACTTACCTCGAAGTGGTCGACGACTAGATATCCACGGCTATTCGCTTACTTCCTCTTTTCCCTATCCGACTTTGATCCTCTTTGCTCTTAAGCTTAAGTAAAACAATAGATTTGCTTAAGTACTTAACTAATATTATTCACTTAACAATCACATTTGGCAATCACATATCATTTAATCTATATCAAAACAATAGATTTCAATATGTATCATATTTATGGTCAAACATAGCAAGAAAACTAAATAGGCTTTACTAGCCACACTTAGTTCTATTATAACATAACTCCACTTACTTATATGCACATTCGCACAAGCAAACTTCATTTCAATTTTGCCACTCTTGAACTTATCCATAATATCCTAAGTTCATTTAGTAGCTAGGCAACAATTATACAAATCAACAAGCATTTAACAACAATGTACTTAACCAATCCTTCAAGTATACATTCGGCAATATATATATATGTTAATGACGAAAACACTTAGGCCAAATTCTAAAACTTCCACAAATCTTCATGCTTACATGCCATAACCGTATGGTTCTTATCACACTTGGACCACAAAATGCATAAATTTCCCAAATTCTAATTACTATCATAAGCTCAATTTAGCACTCATTTAGCACTTCAACATAGCCGATTGTCATTAAGCAATTAAGCCACATCTATTCAATTTTTACCAAGCTCAACTCATCTATAATCAACCTTCAATACATTAAAGCATCAAAAACAACATAAAAAAAATACAAACATCCATGACCGAATGTCATCTTCATAAATTTACAAAAACATTTGCCATGAGCTAGCTTCTATACTTGATGACCACTCCAAATATACAAAGATTTTCAATGAAAGAGCATTAACATACCTTAATCCCCTTTTCCACTACAGCCTTCTCCCACCTTTTTAGCCTTCTACTTGAAAATTTCAACTTATAAGCAAACAAATTTCATGGTTTTCCACCACATGCAGCCAGCCTCTCCTCTCTAGCTTCCTTTGCAAGAGACAAGGAAGCAAGATAGAAAATAAAAGTTGAAGTCTTTCTTGCTTCCATTCACGACAATGGGGGGGGGGGGAGACAACTTTGGTTTCTCCTCCCACTCCCTTCTTTTTTTATTATTCTTCCCACACATTTTAGCATAAAATGTCTATAATATGTCTTACCCCATAGCATGGCCGGCCACCATTTAGATTTTTGGCTAATTTGACATGCAAACCCTTCTTTTATACAACATGCATTAATAGGTCCTTATAGATTAACCTATCGTATTCCAAAAGTGTCACACATAAGTCCTATTACTAAATTCACATGCAATCGACTAAATCGAAGCTTAAAACTTTCACACATTCATATTCACATATTTTAGACAATAGATATCATATTCAAATAATTTGGTGACTCGGTTTAGCGGTCCCGAAACCGCTTTCCGACTAGGGTCACTTTAGGGGTGTCACATGGTATAACCAAGCTGTATGTCACATGGAAGAGGACATAAAGGGTTGACGTGAGAATAAAAAAATAAAGGACTAGAGCTTTTTCTTGACCATCATCTTCTTCATCCTACCTTGAAGCTTGCGGCTATGGTAGCTTAAGCCTCTCACAGGTTAGACAACATGAAAATTGATGCAGATTAGCTTCTGACGAGGAGACCTAAGTACGAGACAAGAAGGAATAGAGAGATTCAGTCGTGTTGTCTAGGAATAGTATTCTCCACTCAGTTCTTTCTTATTTCTTTCTAAATACTAGTGATTACTCTCTGTTTTCTATTTGTATGGAAGTACACATGAATTCTTGGTTAAATGTTACCTTTTCAATCTTGATTTTAGTTTTTAATCTTAGGGCTTGAATGTTTCTTAACAAAGGAAGTGCTATGGCAGTCACTGACACTGCAAAGTGCAGTGATAGTTCGAGCCAACAAGCATTACAACTAAAGTTGAGTGAGGATTAGAGGAATTTAGTCCACTTGTTCTTAATAGTGCCATATTGCCATCATCGAAAGGTAGGGTTAATGTGCATGTTTAAGTCTCAAATTAAATAGAGGAGTGACACTTGGTAAGATATTCATTGAAATTTATTGCCTCGAGAATCACCTATCCTTTTATAACTTGTGAGCACTTAGTATTCTACTGAAGATTCATGCTGGGGATCCCAACTTATCATTATCATATTTTATTTTATTGTTTTCAAGTTTTTGCTCTGAAAACTATCCTCACAATTTATCTCATTTCTATCTAGTTATTGCACCAAAATTAATAGACAAAAGACAATCATCCCTATGGGATCGATATCCCACAAACTCACATCTGTCTACTATACTTGCATCAACAGTGTACGCTTGCACATTATTGCTGTGATGTTAAATAGCCGATCACATACCCAAACCAATAGTCTCAACAAGAATTTCTAACTTACATGTTAGTTCACTCAAGATACACAAATGTGTCATTCCAGAATCAACTAAAGAAAACAACGGAGTGGACTGCAAAGTAAAAGTACCTGCGATAACATCAGTCTAATCCTGATCCTTCGACTACCTAACAACATAAACTCAAGCTAGACCTCTAGACTCAACCTGCGTAGCAACAGTGTGAGCAACAATCCACTGCCCAACCGGTCTCCCATTACCTCTATCGCGACCATGCCCTCTAACAAGCACATTAACAGGTGTTGAACTCTGAGTCTGGGAAACCTTAACCCTAAGTGGAAAATTCCTCAGAAAATGTTTATTTGACCCATATTTAAAACATTAACTAGTCAACTTACAGCACTCTCTGAAATGCCTACGCTTATAGTGCACACAAAGTGGCCATCAAGAACTACCCGCTGAACCACTAGCACTAACCACAGTACTACTATACTGCTTAGGCTGACTCAGTTGAGTCCCATATCTCGCACCTCTACTAGAGAGATGACTACTACACCCTCTCTTAGATGATCAACCCAGTGCACTCTCAGAAGCTCTCTTGCCAGAATTAGTAACCACAGAACAAGGCAGCTCAGCTAAGGTCTCCTCAACAGCCTTAGCTCTCTAAACTAATTCATCAAACATCTCTATAGGTTGAGCTACCAAATAAACCTAAATCTCGTGGTTTAGCCCAAAATGGAACCTCTTACAATGGTCCCTCTCATAAAGAATCATCTCAGGTGCTTACTGACTAAGTCGCACAAACTCATCCTCATAGTCAGCCATAGATAAATCACCCTGAATCAAGTCCAAAAATTCACGCTTACGAGCCTCCATATATTGCTCACCCATATACTTGCTCTTAAAAGCCTCGAGAAAGTGATCCAAGTCAATCTATCAATAACAATACCTTTCCTAACTATATTCCATCAACGATGAGCCTCATCGTCGAGTAAGGACACAGCACAACCCAACCTTTCCTCGTAAGAACATGATATCTGCTCAAGGATCCTTTCAACTCCCTCTAACCAATACTTAGCTATGGTTGTAACTGCCCATTTTTCAGTGAAATCAAAACAGTGGTTTCGGGACCATAAATCTGATCCAAAAATAGAGTTTACTTTTATTTTATTATGTGGTTTGTATTATGATAGACATGTCGTAGGAAAATTTTGATATGAAAATTTTATCAATTAAGTGTTTAATTACGAGAAGCACTAAATTGCATAAAATGCGAAAGTTGAATTCTAGTAGCTATAAGGATTAAATAGCTATAGAATTCAAAACTAGAGGTCTTTATATGGTAATTAGACCATTAAAGAAAAGTATGTAGATTTTTTTTTGGTGACTCATCCATGGAAAAATTAGAAATGAGTAGGACTAAATAGGAAATCACAAAAATTAAAAGATGATAATTAATTAAAAAGAAATTATCATCTTGTTTTCATATCTTCTTCCCCAAAATTTCTATGGAAGCCCTAGGAGAGAGGAAGAAAATTTTCCAAGCTTAAAAATGTATGAAATCAATTCTCGTTTTTAGTAATTTTTATATTTTTGGAATGGGGATAGTCTAATCTATCTATTTGGGGAATTAATTTGAAAAGTTATCAAGGTATGAAATTTGGGTCATGGATGAATATGCTGAAAATTAGAAATTTATGGTAGAAAATGAAAGGTTGCTGATAGATAAACAACTTTTACAAAGTGATTTTTGATGAAAACATGATCTAAGAACTAAAATGTAAAGTTATGAAATTTGATGAAAAATTCTGAATTTTTATGAATACATGTGCTGTAAATTTTGTAATGGGATTTTGATTAGGCTTGGAGTAAATTGCACAAATTTCATTTTCCGAGCGTAGGAACGAAATTGGAATTTATGGAAAAGATAGGGGTAAAATGGTAATTTTGCCTAGAACGTAAATTGAGTCCAAATGAGTATGAAATATGAGAAAGTGATGATTAAAGCTATTTATATAGATATGGACAACACAAATTTGATATTAGATCGAGGAAAAGAAAATGTTTTGGATTTGTAGATTACTTGCGCGAACAAGTATCGAGGTAAGTTCGTGTAACTTAATCAAGCATGTAAACATGTTAACTTGAGTGTTATGATTGTATGCAATATGAATGATATTTATGTGAATGTTATAAATGTGTGAAATGATTACATGTTCGAAAATGTTGGAAAAAGGGTAAAGTCTCATTTGCATATTGAATTTCAATCGATAAATGTGCTTTCCCGAAATGAATGAGGTCCTGCATTTGCTGTTGACAGGAATTAGCTTGGATGAGTAATCCTGTTGACCTCATTATACGAAGGATTTTGTAACAGCCCGGTTTTAGTTAAATCAGAATAATGGTTTCAGAAGCACAAATTCGATGTCAAAAAATTATTTTAATATTATTTTTGGTATTTACAGCATGTTATTTGATATATGTGAAAATTTCGTGAGCAAAGTTTATCGTTTAATTTCTCAATTGGAGAACAATGACTAAATCGCGAAAAATACAAAAGTGTTGTTCTATTAGCTAAAGGTGTCTAATAGCTATGAAACCTTAAAGTTAAGGTCCTTAAGTGGTAAATATTGGATTAGTTGGTTAGTGGATGTTAATGGTTTGGCATTGAAGTGTTTTTCGAAAAGCATAATTTCGTTGGAAATCCGTTCTATAGTAAAACCTCTTTGTGAGCTTAACAAAAATTTAGGATATCTTGTTCAATGTTAAAACTCAAGTCGTTTTCGCAACATGTTAATCATATATTAGTTTGTTATTACAGTTTAAAATAATATTTGTTATGGAAGCTTTCAAAATATGTTGTGTAACGTGGTGTTTTGGAAAAGAATTTATTTTTTGGAAAATCTGTGGCCTACTACTAACAGATATTAGTCAAAGTAAATAAATCCCAAATTAAATTAAAAACATAAAGAAGCCTTACTACAAAACAAATACCAAATTAAATTACTTATAAATTAAAAGTTAAAAATGGTAGCAATTGTGGTTGTGTGGCCACCTTCGAGTCCCTCTAGCATTGATCTGCCTAAGGGTTACCTGCGCAGAAAAGCAAAAGGGTGAGTTTATGAAAACTCAATGTGTAATCCCTTAAAAACAGTCAGTCATACAGTAGGCATTTACAATATGGGCCTAAGCCCATTTCAGTAACAGTTTAATTTTAGTTAGGGCCTTAGCCCATTACAGTATTAGAATTAGTATGGGCCTTAGCCCACTTTAGTAGCGGTCATAGTATAGATATGCAATCAGAAATCCCACCCAGCCAGCCTCTACACACCACTTCGTCCAACCCTACACACCATGTGGGGAATAAAATCAACCACCTATCCCTACACACTAAAAATAGCACCGGTTGCGGCACTAAACAAAAATTGTAGCAGAGCTACCAGAACGGTACACTTCCTCCGATCATAATAACCCATCCCCATGAAACATATCATAATATCATGTATGTATGAAACATATATTAAATGGCATGTTCAGTACATTCATACAGCTTATAAGGGCACAATAGTCATTTATCAATTTTAGGGTCGAGGTTTGCTTATCGACCTAACAGTAGGTCCACAGTCGTTTCAAGCGACACGTGCAACCTTAGCAGCCAAACAGTGAAAATAGGCCCAAGGCCCATAATGCGAGCCCATGTAGGCCCACACGCTCGTGTGGCCCACAAGCCCACATTGGGCCTTGGCCGTGTGGACTACATAGCCTGGCGCAATATTTTCCATTCATCCGTATGGTTTACCCACTAGCGATAATAGTCATATTTGCCGGCTTTTGTTGATTTGCAATTGAGCAGTATTTACACACTTGTTCACGAAAACGTGCGAATAATCCATGAGTACTCCAACCTACACTCAATCACAAGTTTCAGTTAATCGTATCCCAAACGACCTATCCAAGACCACCACCAAAATACTTGTCCAAAGCTTGCCTCTCAGTTGATTAGATCAGTCGATCGTGGCTTGCCCACTAAATCCATTTGCAAGAGACTAATCAATAGGCCTTAGGGATTATCTACATTCTAACCAAAACTTATCAACCATCAAACAAATGAACAACTTGAACTAGACGAAAAGTCATTTATCGAAAATGCAGAGTCCAGATTAGAAGGAAAGAACAACCGGCCACACCCACACAAAAGCCGAAAGTACAGAGAATTATAGAGGCAAAGTGGAACAATTGTACCCCTAACATAAATCGGCAGTATAGGAAAGGTTAGGCACAAGATTAAAAAGATAAAAAGAAGAGAAAGAAAGAAAGAGCAATACCGAGCAGTTGTATTACCACCTAAGTCGACAGAGAGCACAGGAGAATCGGCACAAAGGGGGAAAAATAGTAGTATTCAGTCAAGAAGAATCCACTTGAGGGAGAGGAGAAGAGAAGAATTTGAGGGAACAGAGTGGAGAATTCGACCAAGAACAAAAAGAGCATGAGAGAAAACAATTGCTAAAATGAGTAAGAAAGAAAGGAAATCGATCAAAAAGGGTACTTCAAAGTTAAGCAAAACCGAAATAGACCTAAAATGGCAAATACTCGAGTGGTCAGCAACAATATTCGATCACAAACAAAACAAAAATAAAAAGAAGCAAATTCAGAACCAAAGGAAGTAAAAAGAACCAAAACGTCCAAACTAGCAGGAAATGCCCCAAGTGACAGATGGTAGCCGAATTCTCTTGAGAAAGAGTTCAATTTTGGCACCACTACCTCCTTCCTTTGATCGACTCTTTGAAAACATCCTCACATCTCTCTTCTAACTAGTTTGAACTCCACTCATCCTCTTCTCTCCAAACTTTTCCTCAACCAAAAATCCCTCTAAAATCCTCCCAAATATTCGACCACACATCCCACACTCTCACCTATTCAGAATTTCGGCCAGCCACAACTCTTCTAAGGCCAAGAAGTAAAATAAAATGCTTCTTTTTCATCGCCAAGCCTCGAACCTCAGACCCTAAGGAACACTCCACACGCCACTTACCTCTAGACTAGCAGGCATTTTTATGTCATGTTTTAACCACATTTATTTAAGAAGTCTACTAACTAGAGACAGGGTTTATTCAAGTAAAAACACAATTTTGTACAAGCTAAGGCTTGAATCCAAGACTTCTCAGACATTTCCTATAACACTTAACCACTAAGGTAGACATGCATTTGTGTAACACAACATGCAAAAATAAATACTTTAGATTTTGGGGCGTTACAAATCTACCCCCTAAAAGAAAATTTCAGCCTCGAAATTTACCTGGTCAAAACTGGTGAGGGTATTGTTGTCGCATTGCCGTCTCGGGTTCTCATGTGGCCTCCTCAGAACTGTGATCACGCCAAAGTACTTTAATCTTCTCAGTCGAGATGACATGCGTTGGATCAGAACAAGTGGGATAGACTTTTTCCTTAACACTTTTACATCACGCTCTAGAATCTAAATTGGCTCCTCCTCAAAAGTCAGATCTGATTTAACCTTAATCTTTTCAGTTAAGATGACATGCGTTGGATCAGAGCGGTAACGCCTCAGCATAGAGGCGTGGAATATATCATGAATCTGGTCCAACTTTAGAGGTAACTCAAGTTGATAGGCAACCGGTCCCCCATGTTTTAGTATGTGGTAAGGCCCAATGAACCTAGGGCTCAGTTTCCCTTCCGTCCAAACCTTAGTACCTTTTTCCATGGCGAGACCTTGAAAAAAATGATGTCCCCTACAGAATACTCAACCTCCTTACGCTTCAGATCTACATATAACTTCTGTCTATCTGATGCCGCATTCAGTCGATCCTGAATTAGTCTAACTATATCCTCAGTATCAGAAACCAATTTAGGGCCCAGAACACGCCGCTTGCCCAAATCAATCCAACACGAAAGAGTACGACACCTTCGACCATATAATGCCTCGTAAGGTGCCATCTGTATGCTAGAATGGTAGCTATTATTATACGCAAATTCAGCCAATGGCAAGTAGTCCTCCCAACTGCCTCGAAAGTCAATCAACAACTCCTTAACATGTCCTCTAGTATCTAATCACCCTTTCTAACTGTCTATCTGTCTGATGATGGAACGCAATACTGAAGTCCAATCTTGTACCCAAAGCCTCGTGTAATTTCTTCTAGAACCGAGACATGAAACGGGATCTCTATTGGATATTATGGAAACTGGTACCCCATTCAGTCTCACTATCTCAGGCACATACAGTTTAGCCAGCTTCTGCAATGAGTAATCGGTATGCACGGTATGAAATGGGTAGTTTTGGTCAATCAATCCATGATGACCCATACTGAATCCTTTTTAGAAAACATTAGGGGTAGCCCACTTACAAAGTCCATAGTCACCCTTTCCCACTTCCAAAGTGGAATCTAACTGGCTAAAGCAACCCTGAAGGGAACTGATGTTCAAGCTTAACCTATTGGCAAGTCAAACATTTACCCACAAAGTCGGTAACTTCACGCTTAAGACCTAGCCACCAATGTAGCTCGCGATGATCACGGTACATTTTATTCCCACCAAGATGCATAGCATAAGGACTACTATGCGCCTCTCGCAGTATAGGTTCCCTCAAATTAGTATCCTTCGGTACACAGACTCTCCCACAGAAACAAATTACCCCTTCGCTATTCAGTCCAAAATCTAAAGTTTCCCCACTCTCTATTTGTCAGAAACGAGGACCCAATGACTAATCCTCCAACTGTTTTCCCTTAACCTGTTCAATCCACGTCAATCTAACTTGAAGCACGGCCAACAAGCTACCATCATCAAATAAGCTGAGACAAGCAAACATCGCCCTCAGATCAGTCATAGCCCTACAACTCAGTGTATCAGCCAGCACATTGGCCTTACCAGGATAGTATTCAATCGAACAGTCATAGTCTTTAAGCAGCTTGATCCATCTATGCTGCCTAAGATTTAACTCTTTCTGAGTGAAGAGATACTTGAGGCTTTTGTGATTCGTGTAGATGATACACTTCTCACCATACAGGTAATGCCTCCAAATTTTCAGTGTGAAAACCATTATGGCCAACTCTAAGTCATGTGTCAGATAATTCACCTCACGAGTCTTAAGCTAACGAGACGCTTGTGTCACCACCTTACCCTCTTGCATCAGCACACATCCCAAACCAACATGTGATGCATCGCTATAGATAGTGAATTCTTTCCTAGACTCTGGTTGTACCAAGACAGGGGCCTCAGTCAGAACTTTCTTAAGCTTCTCAAAACTTTCTTGTTGAGGATCAGTCCAGTTAAATGGCACAGCCTTACGTAACAACTTAGTCAGAGGTGCAACAATCAATGAAAACCCTTCAACAAACCGTTTATAATACCTTGCCAAACCCAGAAAACTTCGAATCTCAAATACCGTCTTAGGCGACTTTTAATCCATAATAGCCTCAATTTTTTGATGATCAACCCTATTCCCTTCAGTAGATACCACGTGACCCAGAAATGTTACCTCTCGTAATTGGAACTCGCATTTACTGAACTTGGCATACAGTTGTTTCTCTCTCAGAATCTGCAAAACAATTCAGAGATGTGCATCATGCTCATCTTCAGTTCTTAAATACACCGAGATTTCATCTATAAAAACTACTACGAACCAATCTAAATAGGGCTGGAACACTCGGTTCATCACAACCATAAAAGCTGTTGGTGCATTCGTTAGACCAAACGGCATCACTAGGAACTCGTATGACCATAACGAGTCCTAAACGCTGTCTTGTCAACATCAGCCTCTTTAACTCTCAGTTGATGGTACCTTGATCGAGATCAATCTTAGAGAAGATCGAAGCTCCTCGAAACTGGTCGAATAGATCATCAATCCTCGGTAGAGGGTACTTATTTTTAATAGTCGATTTATTTAGTTACTGATAGTCGATGCACATACGCAGGGATCCCTCCTTTTTCACAAATAAAACTAGTGCTCCCCACGGAGACACACTAGGTCGGATGAACCCTCGATCCAGTAACTCTTGAATATGAGCCTTAAGCTCCACTAGCTCTTTCAGTGCCATCCTATAAAGGGCGATGGACACCAGGGCTATACCAGGTAGGAGCTCGATTCCAAACTCAACTTCTCAATTTGAAAGTAACCCCAGTAGCCCAACGGGAAACACGTTCGGAAAGTCCTTAACTGTTCTAATATCTTTAACAGAAGAAACCTCAGAATCAGAAATACTGATGTAGGCTAGATACGCCTCACAACCCTTACGAACCAACTTCTCGGCCCTTAGTGTAGAAATCACATTTGACAAATAATTCCGACACTCCTCAATTACCACTACCTCACTACCCTCTACAGTTTTCAGTACCACCCGCTTAGCAGCACAATCCAAATTCACTTGGTGTTTAACCAGCCAGTCCATACCCAATATTAAGTCAAATTCTCCAAAAGGGAGTTCCATTAAATCTGCCAAAAAGATAGTTCCTTGAACCTCCAAAGGTACATCCCTAAACAATTTATTCACTCACACTGACTGTCCTAGTGGAGTCAACACAGTAACCTCACTCGCTATACTTTCAACCATTATACCCAAAGTTTCATATACAGTACATGCTATAAAAGAATATGTAGACCCAACATCAATCAGTGCAGTATAAGGTACATTATGAATAAAGAATGTACCCGTAATAACATCTGGGGCATCTTCGTCCTCCCGACGACGTGTAGCATAAACTAGAGCTGGCTGCCTCACCTCAGTATGACCGTCACCTCTGCCTAGTGCCCTCTAACCATGACCATACCATTACCACCTCTGGCCTGGCCACGACCTCTCGGTGGCTGCTGAACACCCCTCGGCAGCTGTACATTACCCAAACCAGTAGCTTGCATCTGCTCAAGCCTCCATGGACAATCTTTGATAGGGTGCTCCAAAGACCCACACCTAAAACATGCCCCAACCCTTCTCCAGCACTCGCCCTGATGGCGTCTCCCACAATCAGTATAGGGCTGCGATCAAGTAGCAGTAGCTGAGGCCCCAACTCTGACCGACCCATCCACTCTGGCCTTTTTCTTAGGTCTCATAACTAAACTTGAGGGCTCCCAAACCCTCTTGTTCCTACCTCTGTCCTTATCACGATTTTGGCGCTCAGTGTGCTTTACATCCTCGGTGATCTTCACCTTTTCCAATAATACAACAAAATCTCGCTCCCTCTGTGGAGCTATCAAAACCCTAAAATCATCCCTGAGGCTGTCCTCGAATCAAACACAACGCTCATATTCAGTAGCCACTATCCCACACGCGTAACGGCTAAGTCGTAAAAATTCAGCTTCGTATTCAGCCACAAATTTATCCCCCTGAATCAAATTTAGAAACTCCCTCCTCCGGGCATCTACATAACTAGTGCCCACATATTTTCCCTGGAAATCAGTCTTGAAAAATTCCCAGGTCAACCAGTCGGGTTGAGTACCCTCTTTAACTGTAAGCCACCACTGATAGGCTTCATCTCGTAGCACTGACACTGCATCTTTTAGTTTCTGCTCAGGGGTGTAGTCAAATCATCCGTTATTCTCTCTGTGGCCTCAATCCAATATTCAGCCACATTAGGGGCAACTCTAGTGATACCCTTAAAAATCTCAGCGCTATTAGACCGGAGTAGTTTCGTAACTGACCCATAGCCCACAGCACTAGTATTGGGCCCAGTGACCCTCTCCAGAATCATAACATAGCTTGGGATAGTGCCTCGTCCCCAACTGCACGATCATGAGACCCAATCTCAGTCACAAGTGAAGCTGGCGTCTCTCTATCTTCAACGTTAGCCATGTGGCTCGATGAAGAAGTCCCAGCCCGAGCACCTCCACAGCCTCCGCCGCAGCCCCTTGTACCCCTACCATGAGTACCTCTGGTGCTCATTATCAATTTGTGTATTATCTAAATTAGAAATTTTATGCATCAGTTTACAATTCCAATGTTTATTACAAGATATTTTATGAAAATATCATCAGTAATTCAGAGTTTTGTTTTCGTAAATCGTAGTCTTTACTACAGTTTTAGGTTAACCTAAACAGAGTATTTCGGTACAGCATATTTCCTACAGTAGCCTCAGTATTTCAATTTAAGTAGACAGTAAATTCAGAGGACTTACAAAATCGGTGTCGAAGACTCGGTAGACCACACATTCAGAAATAACACTTCAAAATACTTTCCAAACATTTGAATCAGTTCTTTTTGGAAATTTTATGTTTTTTAGAAAAACCCAAATCCATAGCCGAGTTTTGTAATTGGCTCTAATAACACTAAATGTGACATGCCAAACTCAGCTCAGGCATTATGGTCGAATCTGCGATGTTACATTGAAGCGTTTTTTGAAAAGCATAATTTCATTGGAAATCTGTTTTATATTAAAACCTCTTTGTGATTTCAACGAAAATTTAGGATATCTTGTTCAATGTTAAAACTCAAGTCAGTTTAGCAAAATGTTAATCATATATTAGTTTGTTATTACAATTTAAAACAATATTTGTTGTAGAAGCTTTCAAAATATGTTGTGTAAATGTGGTGCTTTGGAAAAGTATTTACTTTTTTGAAATCTGCGGCCTACTACTAACAGATATTAATCAAAGTAAATAAATCCCAAATTAACATAAAAACTTAAAGAGGTATTATTAAAAAACAAATACACAAATTAAATTACTTATAAATTAAAGTTAAAAATTGTAACAATTGCGGTTGTGTGGCCACCTTCGAGTCCCTCGCAGCACCGATATGCCTAAGGGTTACCTGCGCAGAAAAGCAAAAGGGTGAGTTTATGAAAACTCAGTGTGTAATCCCTTAACAATAGATAGTCATATAGTACGCATTTACAATCTGGGTCTAAGCCCGTTTCAGTAACAATTTAATTTCAGTTAGGGCCCCAGCCCATTACAGTATCAGAATCAGTTGGGCCATAGCCCAATTCAGTAGTGGTAGCAGTACTTGTATGCAATCAGAAATCCTACCCAGCCAACCTCTACACGCCACTCCGTGCAACCCTACACACCATGTGGGGAATAAAATCAACCCACCCATCCTTACACACCAAAAATAACACCTATTGTGGCACTAAATAGAAATTGCAGCAGAGCTGCCAGAATGGTACACTTTCTCCGATCATAATAACCCATCCCCATGCAACATATCATAATATCATGCATGTATGCAACATATATAAAATGGCATGCTCAATACATTCATACAGCTCAAAGGGCATAATAGTCATTTAACAATTTTGGGGTCGAGGTTTGCTTACCGATCCAACAGTAGGTCCACAGTCGTTCGGGCAACCCGTGTAACCTTAACAGTCAAACAGTCAAAATGGGCCCAATGCCCATGATGCGGGCTTATGTGGGCCCACACGCTTGTGTGGCCCACAAGGCTAAATCTGGCTATGTCCGTGGGGCCCACACAGTTCATTTCGGCCCAACATGGCCCAAAATGGCCTATGCCCATGAAATCGCTCATGGTGGCCTCCACGATCAAATGCCCACGTTTACGCATTTGATTTACCACACGAGCGAGCGTACCCATTTAGCGATAATAATCACATTTACCGGCTTTTACCGATTTGCAATTGAGCAGTGTTTACACACCAGTTCACGAAAATGTACTAATAATCCACGAGTACTCCACTCCTCGAAAGTCTCCTCACATCTTTCCACTAACTAGTTTGAACTCCACTCAACCTCTTTTCTCCAAACTTTTCCTCAACCGAAAATCCCCCTAAAATCCTCTCAAATATTCAGCCACACACCCCACACTCTTACCCATTCAGAATTTTGGCCAACCACAACTCTTTTAAGGCCAAGAGTAAAATAAAATGCTCTTTTTTCATCGCCAAGCCTCGAACCTCAAACCCTAGGGAACACTCCACACGCCACTTACCCCTAGACTAACAGGCATTTTTATGTCATTTTTTAACCACATTTATGTAAGAAGTCTACTGACTAGAGACAGGGTTTATTCAAGTAAAAACACAATTTTGTACAAGCTAAGGCTTGAACCCAAGACTTCTTAGACACTTTCCAGAACACTTAACCATTGAGGAGACATGCATTTGTGTAACACAACATGCAAAAATAAATACTTTAGATTTTGGGGCGTTACAAGATACTTGAATTGTTGATATTGGGAAAGCATGTTTTGATCTTGATTTGGTTGTGTTGTTATTAAAATGAAGATAGTATGCTCCACATAGTCTCATAGAGGGGTGTGTGACTGGTCGTGTGGTACAAGTCAGTATACCCCCTAATTGGCACACGGCCTATCACACGGGCGTGTGACTTGGCCGTGTTGCATAAGTTAGTTTACCCTACAGTTTTGGCACAGCCTAGGACACGGCTTGGCACACGGGCGTGTGTGGGCACTTCAAAGGGCACACGGGTTAGACACACGGACATGTGGTTGGTTGTGTGTCCCAAGTAAGTATGTATGCCTTATTTTCACATGACCTGAGACATGGGCATGCCTGGAACCGTGTGAGGCACACGGCCTATTCACACGAGCGTGCGACCCCTGTATGGTTGAAATTTTACTAAGTTACCAAAATTTTTGTATGTTATTAGTTTAGTCCCGAACCACTTCTAAAGCATGTTTAAAGCCTCATAGGCCCTTGTAAGGGATAATGTGATTGTATTGAATGATTTATGAGAATGAATGCTTTATGGTTGTATGCTATACGTTGTGTATTGATCGATAATACCTTATAACCCTACTCCGATGACGGTTACGAGTTAGGGGTGTTACATTTTATTGGAATTAGAGCTACGGTTTAGTCGATTCTAAGACTAACGTAGCGTATGTGAAAGTCTAGGTATACATGCCATATATACTCTGCGATAGTGTGATGATTCCTGATAGCTTAACTTGTGTTTTCTTATAGTAATGGATCCCAAAAGAGTTGTAGTCGATAATGTAGAGAGTAATGCACCCGCTCTCTCTCAAGATGCAACGCCATCAGATTCTAGGCTTGTAACGAGTAGCCACAAGGGATATGCTAAACAAGCCTTTTTCCAAATGATGAACAAGTGGTTCATGGAGTTCATTTGAATGAATCTGGCTACTCAACAACCTCCACGCCCACCTATTCCTTAACAAATCCTTGTTGTTCCTCAAGTTATAGACCCAATACAGTTGAACAAGCTGCCAATAGATAAGATTCGTAAACATGAGGCTAAAGGGTTTCGGGCTACTGTTGATGATAATACTGGG
The DNA here is from genome assembly GCF_025698485.1 of Gossypium arboreum. Classification (NCBI taxonomy): domain Eukaryota; kingdom Viridiplantae; phylum Streptophyta; class Magnoliopsida; order Malvales; family Malvaceae; genus Gossypium; species Gossypium arboreum. Next base: position 56,051,948 of record NC_069070.1, read on the forward strand.
AGACCAGAGTTCTGGCTCGAAAATACGATTCAAGTATTTGATGAATTGTCTTGTACTCTTGATAAATGTATTAAATGTGTTGTATCTTTGCTAAAAGACACCGCTTATCAATGGTGGAACATGTTGATATTTGTGGTTCTGAAAGAACAGGTTTCCTGGGAATTCTTTCAGACAAAATTCTAAAAGAAATATATAAGTCAGTGATTCCTTGATCAAAAGCTTAAAGAGTTTCTAGAGTTAAAACAAGGACAAATGATTGACATTGACAATGAAAGAGAATTCGTACGATTAAGCAAGTATGCTCGAGAGTTTGTGTCTACTAAAGAAAGAATGTGCAAGCGGTTTGTTGATGGGCTGAACGAAGATATAAAACTTCTAGTTGGAATTCTACAGTTGAAAGAATTTGTTGTTCTGGTTGCAATGGCTTGTAAAGCCGAGGATCTTAGCAAAGAAAAGATAAAAGCAGATTCAGAGGCTAGAGACTCGAGAAAAATTGATGAGTAAGCCTTATCAATCTTCATTAAAGAAATTCAGAGATTCGTATGCTCACCCAAATGCTTTAAATGAAAATTCAAACAGAGATTGTAGAAAATAATACTCAAGTTCTAAATCTCAAGCCACATCAATAGTGAGTGTTGGCAGTGTGAGAGACAACAAACCCGAGTGTTAGTAGTGTGAGAGGCGACATTATGGTGAATGCTGGAATAAAAATAATAAAACTTGTTACAAATATGGTTCACTAGATCACTTTATCTGAGATTGCCCTGATATAGATGAGAAAGATAAAGTTCAAAATGTGAGACCAAGTAACACGTTGGATAGAGGTAGACCACATAGTGTTGTTGGAAATATAAGTGGTAGTAGAGGGGCGACAAAGGATTTAGCTGTGAGGTCTGAGGCTAGAGCACCTGCTAGAGCCTACGCTATTCGTGCTCGCGAAGAAGCGTCATCTTTAGATGTTATCATCGGTACTTTCACTATTTATGGTACTAATGTGATTGCATTGATAGATCCAGGATCAACTCATTCTTATATATGTATGAATTTAGTATCTAGTAAAACTTTGCCTGTAGAGTCTACTGAATTTGTGATTAGAATATCGAACCCCTTAAGCAAATATGTTTTGGTTGACAAAGTCTGCAAGAATTGTCTATTAATGAATCATGATTTCTATTTTCTGGCTAATCTGATGTTGTTGGCATTCGATGAATTTGATGTGATTTTGGGTATGGATTGGCTAACGATGCATGATGCTATAGTGAATTGTAGACGAAAGACAATTGAACTAAAATGTCAAAATAATGAGACTATTAGAATTGAATCTGATGATATGAATAATTTACCAGTTGTGATCTCATCTATGTTAGCTCAAAAATTTGTGAGAAAGGGGTATAAAGCTCACCTTGCTTATGTACTTGATACGAAAGTGACAGAAACAAAGATTGAATTAGTACCAGTTGTGTGCGAGTATCCAGATGTATTTCCCAAAGAATTACCGAGTTTACCACCTATCAGAGAGGTTGAGTTTGGTATTGAATTAGTACCGGGAACAACACCGATATTGATAGCTTCGTACAAAATGGCTCTAACAGAGTTAAAAGAATTGAAAGCTCAGTTGCAAGAATTGATAGATAAAGGTTTTACTAAACTGAGTTTCTCTCCCTAGGGTGCACAAGTGTTATTTGTGAAAAAGAAAGATGGCATAATGAGAATGTGTATAGACTATCAAAATCTCAACAAAGTAATGATCAAGAATAAATAATCTTTGCCACAAATAGATGATTTGGTTCATTAGTTAAAAGGGGCAACAGTGTTTTCAAAAATTGATTTGAGATCTAGTTATTACCAGTCGCGAGTTAAAGATTCAGATGTGCCAAAGATTGCATTTAGAACAAGGTACGGACACTACGAATTTCTTGTTATGCCTTTTGCACTAACAAATGCACTTGCTATTTTTATGGACTTGATGAACTGGATTTTCAGGCTGTACTTAGACCGATTCGTAGTTGTGTCTATTGATGACATTTTAATTTACTCTCATGATGAATCTGAGCATGTTGAGCATCTGAGAATCGTGTTAAAAACTTTAAGAGATAAAACAGTTGTTTGCAAAGTTCAGCAAATGTGAGTTTTCGCTACGAGAGGTTGGTTTTCTGGGACATATAGTTTCAACCGCGGGTATTCGAGTTGATTCGAGCAAAATTTATTCGATTATAGATTGGAAGCCTCCGAGAAATGTATTCAAAGTCCGTAGTTTTCTGGGACTAGCTGGTTATTATAAACGATTTGTGAAAGGCTTATTGATGATTGTGACTCTGATGACAAGATTGCTTCAAAAAGATGTTAAGTTTGAGTGGTCAGAAAAGTGTCAGTAGAGCTTCAAGCAGTTGAAAGCATTATTGATAGAGGCACCAGTGTTAGTTCAGCCTGAGTCGGGTAAAGAATTCATAGTTTTCAATGATGTATCACTAAATGGCCTCGGTTGTGTTTTGATGCAGGAAGGCAAAGTTGTAGCTTATGCCTAGAGGCAATTGAAGCCAAACAAAAAGAATTATCTGACGCACGATCTAGAGTTATCCGCGATAGTGTTCACATCGAAAATGTGGCATAATTATTTGTTTGGTGAGAAATGCCATATTTATACTGACCATAAAAGGTTGAAAATATCTAATAACCTAGAAGGATTTGAATCTGTGACAGCAGAGATGGTTAGAATTGTTAAAAGACCATGAATTAGTGATTGATTATCATCTGGGGAAAGCGAACGTAGTTGCTGATGCTTTGAGTCGAAAGTCCTTATTTGTTTTACGTGCTTTGAACACACAGTTAGCTTTGTCTGATGACGGTTCGATAGTAGCTGAGTTGAAAGTGAGACCGTTATTTCTATAGCATCTTTGTGAGGCTTAAAAATTTAATAATGAATCGCAATCAAAATGAGCTCAGTGAAAATAAGATTCATGGGGTTGATTTGATCAGAGAGATTGAAGAAAAAGTGAAAGTAATTCGTGATAGTTTGAAAGCGGCATCAGATCGACAGAAATCGTACGCAGACTTGAAATAGAAAGATATTGAGTTTTAGATCGGGGTTAAAGTGTTCCTGAAAGTGTCACCATAGAAAAAGATATTGCTGTTTGGTCGAAAAGAGAAATTTAGTTCGCGATTCATTGGATCGTACGAGATTATCGAGCGAATTGGGCCAGTAGCATATTGGTTGGAATTACCGTTTGAGTTAGAAAAGATACATAATGTGTTTCATGTATCAATGGTACAAAGATATCGATCAGACCCTTCGTACGTTATTTCTCCAACTGAAGTTGAGATACAATCAAATTTATCATACAGTGAAGAACCGATTCAAATTTTAGCTCGTGAGATCAAAGAGTTAGGAAAAAAGAAAATCGCATTAGTGAAAGTATTATGGCATCGAAACGGGGTTGAAGAAGCTACGTGGAAACTCGAGGATGCTATGAGAAAATAATATCCGAACCTATTCACTGGTAAGATTTTTCGGGGACAAAAATCCCTAAGGAGGAAAGTTGTAACAGCCTGGTTTTAGTTAAATCAGAACAGTGGTTTCAGAACCACAAATTTGATGTTGGAAAATTATTTTAATATTATTTTTGGTATTTACAGCTTATTATTTGATATGTGTGAAAATTTCGTGAGCAAATTTTATAGTTTAATTATTCAATTAGAGAACAATGACTAAATCACGTAAAATGCAAAAGTGTTCTTCTATTAGCTAAAGGTGTCTAATAGTTATAGAACCTTAAATTTAGGGTCCTTAAGTGGTAAATATTCCCTTAGTTGGTTAGTGGACGCTAATGGTTAGGAATAAATGAAATTTTGTATTAATTTTAAGGTTAAAATGGTAAAATAGTTAATAAAGGTTATATTAATAAAAACAAAGTGGATTTTGTCCATCTTTTCTTTCTTTTGGCCAAATGTTGGTGAAGAAGAAAGTCTTTAATTGAGTTTTAGGGTTCGGCACTTGCTAGGTTAATTGGTAAGTGTTTTGAGCTCAGTTTTTAATGATTTTTACGTTTTGAAATCGTTGCTTTGTAATCTAGCTAGCCCGTACCTTTAATTTCAAACCTGTTAAAGATTTTAAGAGTTGCCATTGATGAGTTTATGTGTTCTTTGGTATTTGAAGATGAAATATGAAAGCTTGATGATAGATTTTCATGTTTTGTAAAGTGATTTTTGATGAAATTATGAAATAAATGAAAGTTTTGGGCTGCTAAGGGCTTATATGTAATTCATCCAAGCTTGGGTTTATTGAAAATATGTGAATTTTTTGTAACTGTGAAATAGGGACTAAATTGTTAAAAGTGTAAAAGTTTAGGGGCTAAAGTGCAAATAGGCTTAAATATATATTTTGGACTAAATTGAATGATTGATTGATTAAAGAAGTTAATTTTGAATATATTTAGGTCAAGAAAAGAGGAATTCATAATTAGATCGGGGGAAAGGCAAGATTATCGAGTAATTGACTCATTTCACCGTTTTCATACCCGAGGTAAATTCGTATGTGGTAATTTCATTATAAAAGTATGTTAAAAGCTTTGATATTGTATAAAATGTGATTATGAGATTTTGGATAATGATAAAATTGTGCTAACGACTCTATGAATGCATTCAACGATAGAAACGGAAAGTATGAAATCCCGATTGAACTTTAGGAATAGATTTGGACACTAGTGTCTTGTTATTAGACGATAAGTTGAGTTGGCTTCGTGCCATGTTATTGGCACTTCGAGTGCGAGTTTATACCTATTTGGTTTCGGGCCATGTATATCGGATGCTTTGGCTTCAGGCCATGCATATCGGATGCTTTGGCTTCAGGCCATGCATATCGAATGATTTGGCTTCAGGCCATGATAATTGTTTTTCAGATAAGTTACCTTGATTTGGCTACGGGACATGGTATAGGTACTTATTGTATGAGACTATTAAGTATCCAATTGCTATTCTAATTGGTTCAACGGGTAAGCAAATGATGTGGTTAAGAAAGAGGTTAGTACGAGGTGATACAGGTATGTATAGAACCTATTCGAGTATTAAATAGAGAAAGTTCAATAAGATGGTATTTAATTATGTTTAAAACATGAGAAAGGTTTGTAATTAATGTGAAATTAGTAGATTTACATTTATTTGATGAATTAAGTTATTTACATACGAGCTTACTAAGCTATGAAGCTTACTTCGTGTTATTTTTCTATGTTTTATGGTGAATCAAGGCTAGCTCAAATTCGGAAGTCGTTGGGAACATCATCGCACTATCAGAAATCTATTTGGTACTTTTAAGTTGTGTATATATGCTATATGGAACGTATAGGCTGGATGTGGTATATTGGTTGTGAATATAGCCATTGAGTTGGCTTATGAATATCTATGTTTGGTTTGTATATAGCTAAGGAAGTTAGCATATTTTGGTTGATTGGGTTGTGTATATATTTGTGCAAATGGCTTATATTATGAGGTGATGAATGAAATTGTGTTGCTCGTTAATTATAGGTATTATGGATATCAAGTAGTAGAATTTTGAGTATTGATATGCTAGTGAGTCAAGATGAATAATGCATATTTGATTGTGACCACATTGATGAATTATGATAATAAGTTTTCAGTATGAAATTTGAATGGCCTAATTTGGTATTTGGACACTTGAATTGTTGATATTGGGAAAGCATGTTTTGATCTTGATTTTGTTGCTTGGAATGCCCAATTATGCTATTATTATGTGCCATGTGAGCTGTGTAAGTGGATGGTAATAAGGGTGGCAAATTGGCCTTGCAAATGGCCTATTTTTGTTCACACGGGCAGAGAAATAGTTATAATTTCAATGATTGGTTTGTACTCATAAGTGGGTATTTGGGGGCTGGTTTAATGGTAAATTGATTGAATTTATACTGAATTTTGGTTTAGGTTCATTTAATGAATTGTTAAGGAAAATTGGAAGATTTGCTAGTGTGCTACGATGAAGCAAAAAATAAGGTGTGGGTCCTAAACTCATAAAATTGTTTGAAAATGTTAAATATCATGTTATATTTGATAAATTAGTTGGCTTAATAGGTAAATTCTCGATTTTGTGAGTGGCCGAACCAAGTATGTTTCAAGCCTTAAAAGATTGACATGTTGGCAAAATTGCTAGTTCGATAGTATGAATGTTTAATTGAGTTTGTAATTGCATATTTGAGTTATGAGATATGAGAATGTTTGAATGAATGATATAATGTGTTGAGATATTAAATGTAACACCCCTATCTCGTAACCATCGTCGAAATAGGTAAGGGGCATTACTAGACAGATAGAACATTACAGATCAATACAGAATCATAGATATTGCATAGTATTATTGCATAAGCAAATCAACAACTCATACCTTATAGAGGTCTCCAAGACCTAAGACATACTTTTAGAAAAGGGTCGGGACTAAACCAAACACATTCAGAATTTTTAGAACATAGAGAAATTTTTTCAATTCTGTTAAGGTCACATGCCCGTGTGACCAGGTCGTGTGCCTTACATGGGCACCAGACACTCCCATGTGATCCAGCCGTGCCAAAACAGAGTATATATACTGACTTTTACACACGGCCAACAGACACGACCGTGTGCCATGGCCGTGCGATACTTTGCTAGCTACTGACTTAAGCCCATGGCTATGACACGCCCCTGTGCCATAATTGAGTGGTCTTAAGAGGTTATTGCTTTGCATAAATGGTCACAAGGCATGCCCGTATTCCCTGACCGTGTGGCACAATGCAGGCTTGGTTTAAGCCAACTTGCCACCCCTTTTTGGGTCATTCCTACAAGCAATATTAAACAACATTATACCAAAAATTTTCAGCCAATTCCATGCTCAATACATGCTTAAACTTACCATTTCCTCAACTTGATATATTTCAAAATAACCACCACATACAAGGCCATATAACCATCAGAACCATATACAATTTGGCATCACAAACCATTTACCAAAACTAAGCACAAACATTCCATTTGCTAGCAAACTCTCATGGCATAACATATATACATATCAAAGTTTAAATACATAGACTTTCTAGCCTATACATGCCATACTTAAAAATACTTACACTTTCAAAAGTACCAAAATGAGTTTGATAATTTGGTGACAATCCTCAACTATCCCCGAGCCTTCAGTAGCTACGATAATTGTAAAACAGATAGAAATCACACAGAGTAAGCTACAAAGAGCATAGTAAGCCAAATACAATTGGTCTAACTATTAAAGGATATAAAGTAAAAGTCAATAGTAAGAATTCATAGCCATTTCACAGAGTAATTCATGAGCCTAACCATGCTCATTTGCTTGTATACATGTCATGTTTCATTTCCATGATTTCATACATACTTCGCGTTCATTATTTCATAGAAACAGAGTCTTTCATAATCAGAGTTTTAGTACGATACAAATGTACTTGTATATATCATACATTTCATATATTCATTCTCATATCTCGTACTTATCATCAGATGGTTCAGAAACAATACAGATACTTATAAACAGGTACAATGCCGATGTCCTGGACCTGGTCTTACATGTAACTCAATATCAATGCCTCTATCCCAGACAGGGTCTTACACGAAATCAGATACAATGTCGATGTCCCAGACATGGTCTTACACATAAATCTTAAATCTAGGCCTGTGTCCTAGACACGATCTTACACGATATCTCAGATCTATGTCAATGTTCCTTTAGAAACATACAGAGCTTTTCAGATACTAGCATATTATCAAAGTTTACTCAAAATTTATTTATTAGGCTCTCAAGGCTGTCCAATACAAATTACAATTTGTATGCGCAGAATTTAGTTAATTTAACACGTAATTGTAATTTAACTTACCTCATACGAATTTTGGACGGAAACGAGTCGACTTTCAACTATTTTGGACTTCCCTCGATCTAAGTCTGACTTTCTTTGTTCTTGATCTAATACAATTCAAATTCAAGCATTCAATCATTCATTTCATTCAAAATAATCCATGAACACATATTTAGGGCACTTTGCATTTTAGCCCTTCCATTTTCACACTTTGACAATTTAGTCCATTTTTCACAAAATAACAAATATGCAAAATTCACCTAGACTATAGCTTGGCCGAATATACATAGCTTCCAACAAGTCCAAATAACATATTTAATTCATAATTTAGTCCTTCAAAACCTCACTTTCACAAATTAGCCCAGATAGCTCTATTCCATCAAAAATTTAAGAAGAAAGCATGATAATCCCACATATATCTTTCATAATCTATATAAAAACATTACAAAGCTCATATAATCATCAATGGCACATTTCATAATCTTCAATAGGAATAGAAATTCAGACATGGGTTTTGAAGAACACGAAGCAACCATCACAAAAACGTAGAAATTATCAAAAATCGAACAAATTTCATACCTCAATATAGCAACCAAAGTGCCGAATGTATAAAAGCTTCAAACCCTACTTCTTTTTGCTGATTTTCGGCTATCATGCATGATAAAATGGCTTCCTTTTATTTTATTTTATTAATCATAACATTAAAAGTAAGTTTACCATTTTAACCTTAATGAATTAACATAAAATTTTACCTAAAACATGTCCTTTTATGAAAAAATGCACTATCAATGGTCAAATTGACATGCAAGTGCTTCACACTTTCTTTTTATAGCAATTTAATGCCTTTAACAATTAGCATACAACTTTTGCATTTTACGCGATTTAGTCCTTTATCATAATTAAGCACAGAAACTTCGAATATCATAGACATAGAAAATAATATTAAAATATATTTTAGAATCGGTTACATGGTCTCAAAACCAGTGTTCTGATTAGGGTCTAAATCGGACTGTTACAATTCTCCCTCTTAGGGATTTTCGTCCCTGAAAATCTTACCATTAAACAGATTCGAATATTGTTGTCTCATAGCATCTTCAGACTCCCACGTGGCCTCTTCAACACCGTGTTGATGCCACATCACTTTAACTTGTAATGCCTCAAATTTTGGGCCTGGAAGTATTGGGCCTTGAGTCTGGGTTTGGGTGGAAGACGGCCCGAATAATTTGGATGTTATTATTATTATTACTACTATTTCGTATGTTTAGTTTAGTAATTAAATAAATTGCGAAGGGTTTATGGTGTGGGAAAAGTTCGGGGCTCGGTCCATAGCTTTAGTAAAATTCTTAAATTTTACCTCTTAAGGGAATCTGGGCAATAGGCCTTATTAATAATTTGGGCTGAGTTTTAGCACAAACAAGAACCTAGCCTAGTGGCTAAGCACGCTAGGAGGGCGTGGGAGGTGCCTCGATTCAAGGCACGGCGGGCGTAAATGGTTGTTTTTTAAGTATTCAGGTTGCGGTTAAAATAGAGGTTAAGAGGAGTTACGAGCATAACCCAACACAAGGAGTGCCTGTGGCACAATGGCAGCAGCATGCTAGGCACGCGGAGAGGGCGCAGGTTCGAGTCCTTGCGCGGGAAAATTCTGTTTTATTTTTAAAAGCAGGTAAGGGTTATAAGTTAATTGTGAGAAGATTATGTCATGAAAGGAACTTCGGTACAGTGGTAAGTAGCGCATGTGTGTGTTTAGAAGGTCGCAGGTTTGAGATGTATAGCAAGCAAAATTTCCTTTATATTTCACAAGTAACCGAGGCTTCAGCAGGAATATATTAAGATTAATTGTGACCCTATATTAGTAAAGAAAGAAGGATGGTGCAGTGGCCAACAGCACGGGCGAAGGAGCAAGGGCAGACGGAGGACTGGGGTTCGAGCCTCACCTCGCACACGGGAGGTTTGGGTTTTTGCTGCTCGCTTGGGAAAGGAGTTGGAGTTTGAACCGGACTCTCCTGGCAGCATGCTGAAGCAGTGCAAGGGGTGGATAAGGATGCTGCTAATTGGTGGAAGAGTTTGAGCTGATCAGGGGATTGGGTAAGAAAGAGATAAGGGAGGAAATTTAGGAGCTAATCAGGGAGCTTGGTGTTGGTTGAGTGTTGGACTCTTGGGAGCAAGAGTTGGCCGGCCAAGGGTCTTTAGTATAGGAAAAATTGGCTAGGTCATTTAGTGTGGGGAATTTCGGCATTTGGACTTGTGGCTGCCGAATTCTTTTTGTATTTTCGAGACTGGGTTTTCTCTTTTTCTTTCTTTTGCTAGAAGCCGAAACCTACACCCTACACCTGTGCCGACTTCTCTTCTTCAAGAACTGAATTCTCTCATCTTCTCCCCTCTTCTTTTCACTTTTCTTTTCTTGTCTACTCTCATATTCTTTATCCCTGTTTCCTCGCAAAACCAAGTACCTGCTGCCGATTACCCTTTGGCCGAACCTAAATCTTTCATATTTCTCTTATTTTTTCTTCATTTTTTCCCTCACATCTAGGAGGCTGAATCTTGTTATAGCCGAACCCCTTTCTTTTTTTCTTTAAAAAGTCAAAACCTTCATACATGTGGTTTAGGAAGCTAAATTTTTGGCTACTTGAACCTATTTCTTCTAACTACGGTAGATCGAGATTAATATCTGTTACTCAACAAACCCAGCCTAGACGTTACAGCCAAATCTGGTGTGTCACATTACCTACCACTAACCAAGTTACCTAGTTTACTAAAGTTTGGGTAAGCTTTGCAAAAACCATTAATGAAGTTTTAAGAGAAATGTTCCGATTCACTAGTGTGAGTCCTATCCATTATCGATTATTAAGGGTTTAGAAAAACGTGACTTTTGTTGCACCTTGAAAAGTTTCGTTTTGAAGATGTTTGATTATCGTGTCGGTTTGAAACAAGTAATTTTTGATAAACCCAGAGTTAACCAATTTCAACGGAATCAAATTAACTGATGTGAATCTCAAGTCGAAAATGATTTAAGTAATTTAAAAACCCAAAATAAAAATAATAGAGCGGCGTTATTACAACTTTAACCAAAATAGAAATAATCAAAAATAAATGAGAAATTTAAAAGGAAGCTACTTGAAACTTATTTAAAACCAGAAATTTAATCTTCGTGGCCACTCACGAATCTGCTTGACTCCAAGTCCACCAACTAGGGCTCATCGCAAGGATGGAAGAGAAAGGGGGTGAGTTTGGAAAACTCAGTGTATATGGAAAACCCATCCAAAGCCCAAGTCAGCTCAAGCCCATTAGGCCTAAGCCCTATTTAGATAACAACGGGTACTAGGCCAAAGCCCTTTTCAGAATACGATAAACTGGGCCTTAGCCCCTTTTCAATAACAATATGGCCCATAGGCCCATTCCAGAACAAAATAGACATATTCGTGTATGCAAACCCAACCCAGCCTATAACCAACCGCTACACTCCACCTGTACCAGCCCTCCACTCCATGTGGGGAATAGCTCAACCCACCTAGCCCTACACTCCACAGTTCAAAGCATATTTGCTCAGATATTAGTAAGTTGAGGCAAAGCCTCCAAGATGCGTGGTCAAGCCACTTTCAGTACTTCCTCCATCAATAACCCATTCCCATGCATCAGATAATAATAACATGGCATGCGATAAAAGTAATGATCAAACATGCATTCAGTCAACCTTAACCCTAGGGGTATATTAGTAATTTTGCTCCTAGGGGTAAGCGTAAACTTTCCACCTATACGGTATTTGATAATTTTATCAATTTTAAGGGTTCTCATGAATGTTACGGTCCTTACTAGCCCATTTGTCATCGCAGTAATTTATATATCTCAATTTCCCAATTTTAGCCATAGGGCCCTAAAACCCCTAATGGGCCCTACAGTGTCCATTAGCAATTTAAGCCCATTTAATTTAAGTTTTATGACCAGTTTACCGGTTTAAGCAGTTTCGATTCTACAGTTAAACATAACATACTTATTGCTTATTTTTTATATTATAAATATTTTTATTATTTACCCGTATGGGCCCGTAAGCCCATTAGGCCCAGTTTTAGCCTATTGAGGCCCAATTACCGAAGTGCACAAAACTTCACACATGACTAACTTACCACTTCCGATTTCAGATCTAATGATTTCTAAACGTCTTGTGAGCACTCGCACACTCACAAGCCCATGAAATGGCAGAGTTTCGGCATTTCAGCTTTTGCCGAATTGAACTATGAGAGGGTGTTCGATACACACCTGTTTCGCGACGACTACTATTGAGATCCCTTACGATGTCCTACAATTGATTGCCACAATTCTTAGATTGCAACCCACAACAACCAATCCCAATATTCATCAACCTATATTCGAACCATGCCCTAAAGCCTTTAGAATCTTACCTTTTTTTGTCGAAAACTGATAACTAGATCTAAGTCTAGTTGTTCCAAAGATCCAAGCCTCTGATCAAACCTCTAGAAGACATTAATCACCAAAATAAATCGTTGGTTAAAGACCCTTAAAGCCCTATGCCCAAATCGACAGCCTCCCCAGATTTTAGGGACTTCGGCTTTTCTAAATTGTAAAATAAGACTAGATCTGAGGTGATGAGCACTTACCACTTATTCCTCTTTGATTTCTACGCAGATCTGATGTAGATCTATCCTCTAAATGATAGTAGAACTCGAATCCAAGAGATCTGAAGTTTCAGCTATAAGTCCCTAAACCTATGGCATTTCGGCTTTTTAAGTGATGAAGAAGATGACGATTTGAGGATATAACTTTGAAGTAATGTTTAGAGAAGACGAAAGTTGATCAAAAAAAAAATAACTGAAGGATTTTGGGTTGGAGAAATCGGCACAAGAAGTGAGTTTTCAGGATTTCGGCTTTTATGGTAATCGGCTATGGAGGTTCTGTGGAGGATGGGATTGACAGAGGAGGTGAGTAAGATAATCAGAAGGTTTCAAATAGAAGAAAAATAAAAAAGAAAGAAAGAAAATGGAGGAAAAAGAGAGGAAGAAGAAATCGGCACCAAGGAGAAGGAATTTACGTTTTCGGCTTCTGTGAGAACTCAGAAAGGATGAATGGCAGTGAAAGCTTTCAGGTGGCTAACCGTAATTCTCCAAGACAGAAAAAGAAAAGAACCTAACACTAATATCAACTAAAACAATCGGCCCAACCTCCCTAAGGCCCTTACCGAAATTCACTTAAGTGATCACATGCCCGGCTCATGCCTAAAATTAAAAAGTAACCATATACCTACCTTGCAACTTGAACCCTAGACCTTTAATTCTTTCCCAGGCGCCATTTTTTTAGGAACTTAGTGGCACCACCTTGCCACTTTACCAAGGCCTTATTTCCATCATAATTTACGAAGTTCTTCTTAAAAGCCCACCTAACCAAGTCTCCTATTCACTTAAAATCCAACCTTGATATTTTACGGTGTTTAACTTAGGCTTGGGCCTTCTAAAGGCCCACTAACACACTTAAACACAATTCCAATATTCAGAACACCAAAATTTCAAAATTTACCAAAAATCACAGAAACCCAGAAAAACCCGAAAATCAGGGCGTTACAACTCTACCCCCTTAAAGAAATTTTGGCCTCGAAATTTACCTGATCCAAATAATTGAGGGTAATGTTGACGCATAGTCTCTTCTGACTCCCAAGTAGCCTCTTCCCTTCCATGATTACGCCACAGTACTTTCACCAACGGAATCGACTTCCTTCTTAAAACTTTAACCTCTCGATTTAAAATTTGCACGGGTTCCTCCTCAAAGGTCAAATCAGTCTTTACTTCAATCTCCTCCACTGGCACAACATGTGAAAGATCCGATTGATATCGTCTCAACATGGACAAATGAAAGACATCATGGATTCTGTCCAACTCCGGTGGTAACTCTAACTGATATGCTACTGGCCTTACCCGTTTAGGAACCCGATAAGGCCCTATAAATCGCGGACTCAGTTTTCCTTTCTTGTCGAACCTTAAGATCTTTTTCCAAGGTGAAACCTTCAAGAAAACCATATCCCCAACAACGAACTCAATCTCTTTACGCTTTAGATCTGCATACGACTTCTGTCTATCAGATGCCTCCTTTAATCGATCTCTTATCAACTTAACCTTACTTTTAGTATCTGCCACTAATTCCAGTCCAAGCACTTGTCGTTCACCCAACTCTGTCCAACATGTAGGCGTACAACATCTTCACCCATAAACTGCCTCATATGGAGCCATTTGAATACTTGCTTGGTAGCTGTTATTGTACGCAAACTCCGTTAATGGCAAGTAGTCCTCCCAACTACCACGAAAATTGATGATACAACCTCTTAACATATCCTCCAAAACTTGAATAACCCTTTCCGTTGTCCATACATGCGAAGGTGAAAGCGATCTTGAAATCCAATCGTGTACCCAACGCCTCCTGCAACTTCTGCCAGAATCGAGATGTAAACCTAGGGTCTCAATCAGAAATAATCGACACTGGCACCCCATGCAGTTGCACTATCTCTGCAACATACAACTTGGCCAACTTTTGTAGTGAGTAATCAGTACGAACAGGTATGAAATGTGTAGATTTTGTTAACCTATCCACAATTACCCACACAGAATCTTTCTTGGTGGGTGTCAAAGGTAGCCCACTCACGAAGTCTATAGTTACTCTCTCCCACTTCCATAGTGGAATTTTCACCGGTTGCAGTAATCCAGAAGGCAATTGGTGCTCGGCCTTAACTTGCTGGCACGTCAGACATTTCCCAACCAATTCAGTCACCTCTCATTTTAGTCTAGCCACCAGTACACCTCTCACAGGTCTCGATATAACTTATTTCCTCTAGGATGCATAGCACAAGGTCCACCATGACCTTCTTTTAGAATTGACCGCCTCAATTCAGGGTCTTTTGGAATACAAAATCTTCCACGAAATGTAACACCCCGCACCCAAGACCGTTGCCGGAGTCGAACACGAGGTGCTAACAGACATGATTCATTTATTTTCACAGTCTATTTTAAAAATTTCCAGACAAGCTAGCTAACTGCATCACTGTCACCTTAAAAATCATATCTCGAGTTTCAAAGCTCGAAAACTGATTCCGTAAATTTTCTATGAAACTAGACTCATATATCCATCTACAAATTTTTTTTTAGAATTTTTTATTGGGCCAATTAGTACAGTTTATTAGTTAAAGTCTCCCCTGTTTCAATGTTCGACTGCTCTGACCTTCATGCATTACGACTTATATATCTTCCTGTACAGGGCTTCATTACTTATACCGTTTGTTTCTAAAGAAACTAGACTCGAAAAGGAATCTGTACATATAGGGAATGACTTCTAATTATCTCTGGTTAATTTATAGTGAATTCCCAAATTCGGAACAGGGGATCCAGAAATTGCTCTGGCCCTGTTCCACGAAAACTTAAATATATCTTAAAATATGACTCATATGATAGTTTTGTTTCTTCCATATGAAAGTAGATTCATCAAGGTTCAATTACATAATTTATTCACTATTTAATTCCATTCCTACTATTTTTAGTGATTTTTCAAATCTACACCACTGCTGCTATCAGCATCTGTTTTTAAGGTAAACTTTACCTATTTAATGGTTTTCCATGAATCAACTAGAATTTGTCATACAAAGCACCAAAATGATCATGATTAACCATTCCAATGGCTAATCGTTACCAAACATTTTCATACCTCTCAATGAACAACATACAAAACGATTATAATGCTATGCTCAAGGTGTATATAGGCCATTTTCGCATGGCTATCCAAATTTATACAAAACCAAAGGGTACATGACCAACAACAAAAGGGTAGTCCTATACATGCCATTTTCAGAGTTCAACCAAAAGTGTACCAAAAGGGCTTTGATAGTGTGGACGACTTCGACTTCGACAATCCCGAGTCCGATAGCTGATGAACTAAAATCTATAAAACAGAGAATCAAAGAAACGGAATAAGCATTTAATGCTTAGTAAGTTTTGAGCAATGAAATTAGGCACAATTGAAGTATAGCATTCATATGACATACGGATAATTTCATATACACACATTCTCAAAATCATACCTACTTCACATTACCAACCCATATACTCATACATAAAAGATCAACTTAACCAAAAGTCGGAAGCTCATTAAGCGGTGGCGAATACTATTTAAAAGGAATCAACAATCCAATGCACATACGAAACGTACCTCATCGTTAGGATTTTACGAGCATATTAATTGAAATTATTACAGCAAGATCGCTCATTCCCAAACCAAGTACCTTCGATTTAACGGATATAGCTACTCGCTCAAATGTCTTGGGACTAGCCGGTTATAGTAACTTCGCACAAATGCCTTGGGACTTAGCCGGTTATAGTAACTTCGCACAAATGCCTTGAGACTTAGCCGGATATAGTAACTTCGCACAAATGCCTTGGGACTTAGCCGGATATAGTAACTCGCACAAATGCCTTGGGACTTAGCCGGTTATCATCCAGTATCCATGCACATATCAATAAATCATGACACATCTATATTTCATTTTCATAACTAGAATTCAAACACAAGTCACTTATCAAGCATTATCATTTTCGGCTCAATAGCTACATACAAGGAGCATGATTTTGATTTACTTAAAACATGATCTAATCGAATCATAATCTAAGATCCATTACTCAAAAACTTACCTCGGATGTTGTCGAATGATTTTGGCTAGTCGATTACTTTTTCCTTTCCTTACCCAACTTTGGTCCTCTAAGCTCTTGAGCTAATTCAAACAAATTTAACTTATTAAAGTCTCATTATGCTAGCTTATGGCGAATATGACAAGGAGTTTGATAGGTCATATGGCCACCTTTAGCTCAAATACAAAATGGTCATCGCATTTTTAATCACATTGAGCAATTTAATACAATTAATCTAACATTTCCTCATGTGCACCTTTATGACCGAATACACACATCATTAACCTAATATCAATTAACTAAGCACTTTAACAAATTCTCCTTGAGCCGATTATCTAAGTCAAGATAGATTCATCATTATGCTTGCCTATAACCGAATACATGCAACACCAATCTATCTATTCATTCATGTGTGCATCTTATTTAAGCATGTATATCTACAACCGAATTCATCATATAAACATCTATGAATTCACTCAAACAATCTCAATACCACACATGGTGCTCAAACCATTTTTCAAATTCAAAACTCGGCTAGTACACATATATACACTAGCAATCAAACACTAACATTTGCACTTCACCTTACTACCATTTATCTCTTCTATTTACTACCATGGCCGAAAGCTATAACCCAAGCCTCACATATTGTTTCCCCAAGGCCCTTCAATGACCACATCTGGCACCCCTTAGGAACAACCCAATTTCAACCTTCAAGAAGGAAGAAAAATATATGTACTAAGAGCTTCAAACTACTTGGCCGAATATCAAACCTCCAATCAATCAAAATTTAATCCATGAAATGAATAGAACTTGAACTAACCACCTTCTTTATACATAAATTTCCAAGAATTTCAAGATACTTACCTCTTCCTAATCCTCATCCAAACCGAACATGAAGCAAGAGAACTCCTTTCTTCTTCCTTTGATTTTTCGGTCAAGAAGAACAAAGAGGATGAAGCCTTTTTCTTTTTTTTTTCTTCTAGGTGCGGTAAAGGGGGGAGCAAGGATGAAACAACTTTGGTTTCTCCTCCCACTCCCTCATATTTTATTGTTCTTCCCACAACATGTTATCACAAATTGTTTATAATATGTTTTACCCATCACATTTTGTCTATCCTCAATGTCATGGCGGCCACTACTAACTAAGTGGGGAATTGACATGCAAGTCCACCCTTTTGATTTCATGCACTAATTGATCCTTATAGATTAACCTATCACATTTCAAAAGTGTCACACATAAGTCCTATTAACTAAATTCACATGCAATTAACTAAATCGAAGCTTAAAACTTTCACACATTCATATTCATATATTTTAGACAATAATTATCATATTCAAATAATTTGGTGGCTCGGTTTAGCGGTCCCGAAACCGCTTTCCGACTAGGGTCACTTTAGGGCTGTCACACGAAAGCATAGAGCTCCGTCAGTATTCAGTCCAAAATCCTCATTCTCACCATTCTTAACTTGCCAAAACCGAAGAACTAACGAATCATCCTTCAACTATTTTTCTTTAATCATTCAGGTCCAAGTAGGCCTCACTTGCAATTACATATGAGACTTCCATCGTCGAACAGACTCAAACGTTCAAACAAGGCTCTCAAATCAGCAACAACCCTTCGACTCAAAGCATGAGCCACCACATTAGCGTTACCTGGGTGGTACTCAATCAAACAGTCGTAATCCTTAAGCAACTCCATCCATCTTCGTTGCCTAAGGTTTAACTCCTTCTGAGTCAACAGATACTTTAGGCTCTTATGGTCTGTGTATATAATACACTTTTCTCCATATAAGTAATGTCTCCAGATTTTCAACGCAAAGATCATTGGTCCTAGCTCTAAATCATGCGTAGGGTAGTTCGCTTCATGAGGCTTAAGCTGTCGCGAAGCATAAGCGACCACCTTACCCTCTTGCATCAGTACGCATCCTGACCCCACATGCGACGCATCCTGTACACAGTGAAGTCCTTCCCAGACTCTGGCTGAATCAACACTGTCGCCTCAGTCAATACCTTTTTTAACTTGTCAAAAGCTTTCTGCTATTTTTCAGTCCAGACAAATGCTACTCCTTTCCTTAACAGTTTCATCAATGGTGCACCAATTAGAGAAAATCCCACTACAAACCTTCTGTAATAGCTTGCCAGACCCAGAAAACTTCAAATTTCTGATACTGACTTTGGTGGTTTCCATTCCAAAACTGCCTCAATTTTTCGAGGATCCACTCTAATTTCTTCGGTAGAAACCACATGACCTAGAAAAGTCACTTCTCGCAGCCAGAATTCACACTTACTAAACTTCGCATAAAGTTACTTCTCTCTCAGCCCTTGCAGTAGATGCTCATCGTGCTTCTCCTCAGTTTTCGAATATACCAGAATATCATCGATAAAAATGACCACGAATCGGTCCAAGTAAGGTTGGAATACTCGTTTCATCAGATCCATAAAAGATGCAGGTGCACTCATCAACCCAAATGGCATAACCAGAAACTCATAATGACCATATCGAGTTCTGAATGTTGTCTTATAAATATCCACTTCCTTTACCCTTAGCTGATGGTATCCAGATCGAAGGTCAATCTTGGAAAATACCGAGCTCCTCTAAGTTGGTCAAATAGATCGTCAATTCTAGGTAGTGGGCATTTGTTCTTTATCGTCAGTTTTTTCAACTGGCGATAATTGATGCACATACGCATCGTTCCGTCCTTTTTCTTCACAAACAGGACCGGTGCTCCCCATGGAGGCACACTTTGTCTAATGAAGCCTCTATCCAACAACTCTTGGATTTGAGCTTTCAGTTCTACTAACTCCTTCGGTGCCATCCTATAGGGTGCAATGGACACTGGAGCTGTTCCAGGCAACAAATCGATTCCAAACTTGACTTCTCGATTTGGAGGTAATCCAGGAAGCTCTTCTGGGAAAACATCTCGGAATTCTATAACAGTTCTAACTGTCTCCACAGTCAGATCCTCAGTTTCAGCTTGGCTTACAAAAGCCAAATATGCCTCGCATCCCTTACACATCAGTTTCTCAGCCTCTAAAGCTGATACTACATTGGACAAGTAATCTCTTCATTTTCCAATAATCATTACCTCTTCATCCTCGATAGTCCTTAACCCCATCCTCTTAGCTGCACAATCTGGAGTTGCCCTATGCTTGGTCAACCAGTCCATCCCTAGGATCAAATCAAATTCTCTGAACGGTAACTCCATCAAGTCTCCAAAGAAAATCCTACCTTGACTCTCTAAAGGCACCTCCCTAAAGAGTTTCTCTAGCTTAACCGAGTGACCTAAATGACTTATCACAGTTACCCCACACACAGTCTCCTCAAAGTATACACCGAATGCCCCAAAAATGTCACATGCAACATACGAATGAGTTGACCCCACATCTATCAGAGTAGTATAAGGTACACCAGAGATCAAAAACGTACCAGTTATGACATCAGGTGCGTCACCCTCCTCGTGGCGACGAGCAGCATATACCAAAGCTGGCTGATGAGCTTCAGCATTAACAGTACCCCTGGTAAGTGCCCCACGTCCACGGCTATTGCCATCGCGACCTTGTCGACGACCTCTTGGCAGCGGCGGTCCACCACGCGCTGGTTGTACAGGTTGCACAGCCCCTTGTTCAGCCACTTGAGTCTGGGCTGGCCTCCTAGGACAATCCCTGATCCTATGTTCCTTTGACCCATAACGAAGACAAGCCCCAGTACGCTTTCAGCATTCCCCTATATGCACTCTGCCACATTCTCCACAAGCTTGTGGTCTAACTGTGTTCACCAGAACTACTCGAACTGGTTCCTCCATCCTAGCTCTCTTAACATTTCGGTTTACAGCACCAGCTGGTCCAGCATCCCTCCTGAATCGGTTTCGATCCCTATCGCGGTTCTTTCGTTCGGCTTGCTTCACCTCTTCAGCTATCTTAGCCTTCTCTACCAATGCAGCAAAATCGCGCTCTCTTTGCGGAGCTATCAGCACCCTTAACTCATCCCTTAGGCCATCTTCAAAATGAACGCTGCGCTCATATTCAGTGGAGACGATGCCACTAGCATACCGGCTCAATCGCAGAAACTCTGCTTCATATTCAGCAATGGTCTTACTACCCTGGGTCAGATTCAGGAATTCCTTTCTTCATGCATCCACATAGCTAGCTCTGACATATTTCTCCTTGAAGGAATGCTTGAACAACTCCCATGTTACCCTCTCCGCTAGGGTACCCTCTCTCACAGTGATCCACCACTGATACGCCTCGTCCTGCAGCAACGACACCGCTCCTTTTAACTTCTGCTCCACTGAGCAGTCCAGGTCATCCATAATCCACTTCGTGGCTTCTAGCCAGTACTCAGCCACATTTGGGTCTACTCTAGATACGCCCCTAAAAACCTCCGCTCCGTTGGCCCGGAGTCGCTCAAAAATGGACCCCCTATTCATGGGCCCGACATTAGCTCTGGCCACCCTTTCCAAAACTCTCAACATTGCTTGGGACAGAGCGTCGTCCCCTGCGGCCCGATCATACGGCCCATTATCATCAACTGGTGGTGGTCATGCCTCACCAGCTGGCATGTGTTCAGAAGACGAAGATCCAGCTTGAGTACTGCCTCGGCCTCGACCACAGCCTCTTCCCAGAGCAGCTCTCGTACTCATATCGATTTATCTGATTACAAATTTTATAACATTAGTTTACTGTTTCGATTGTTTATTACAGAATATCTTATGAACAGATAAAGTTTCAGAGTTGTTCTCGTGCAATCGCAGTTTAGCTACTATCTCAGTGTCCTAGGGTTAGTTTACCCTACAGTCTCAGTTTTATAGCCTTAATACTACTTTATCTATAGTACTATATCTAAGGCTCAGTACTATCTACAGTATTATTTTTAGTACAGTACATTATATATAGAGAGCAGAAAGATACTAACAAACTTGGTGCCGGGGATTCAGTGTGCCACTTTATCAGATTTCAGACAAACTCAGAAGATTTAGACCTTTTTAAAATCCATTTCTCAAACATTTGATTTAAGGAAACCAAGTTTGAAAATTATCTCCTTTAGCCAAAAAATTTGTTTTCAAAAGTCAGATTTTTCCAAAAATACCCTCTTTGGGCTTAAAGTTTTGAAAACCTTTTTGGACCCGATCCACAGCCAGTTGTTGCAAACGCGCTCTGATACCACTAAATGTAACACCACAAACCCGGCTTAGACGTTACGGCCGAATCTGATTTGTCACATTACCAACCACTAACCAAGTTACATAGTTTACTAAAGTTTGGGTGAGCTTTGCAAAAACCATTAATGAAGTTTTAAGAGAAATGTTCCGATTCACTAGTGTGAGTCCTATCCACTATCGATTGTTAAGGGTTTAGAAAAATGTGACTTTTGTTGCACCTTGAAAAGTTTCATTTTGAAGACGTTTGATTGTCGTGTCAGTTTGAAACAAGTAATTTTTGATAAACCCAGAGTTAACCAATTTCAACAGAATCAATTTAAGTGATGGGAATCTCAAGTCGAAAACGATTTAAGTAATTTAAAAACCCAAAATAAAAATAATAGAGCGGCGTGATTACAACTTTAACCAAAATAGAAATAATCAAAAATAAATGCGAAATTTAAAAGGAAGCTACTTGAAACTTATTCAAAACCAAAAATTTAATCTTCGTGGCCACTCTGAATCCCGTCTAGCCCCAAGTCCACCAACTAGGACTCACCTGCAAGGATGGAAGAGAAAAGGGGTGAGTTTGGAAAACTCAGTGTATATGGAAAACCCATCCAAAGCCCAAGTCAGCTCAAGCCCATTGGGCCTAAGCCCTATTCAGAGGATAATGGTGGTCTTGGGTCAAGCTCTTTTCAAAATACTGTAAATTAGGCCTTATCCCTTTTTAGATATGAGATGGCCCATAGGCCCATTCGAAACAGAACACATATTTGTGTATGCAAACCCAACCTTGACCTATAACCAATCTGCTACACTCCACCGTACCGACCCTCCACTCCATGTGGGAATAGCTCAACCCACCCGACCTTACACTCCACGATTAAAAGCATAGTTCTTTGAAATATCGATAAGTTGAGGCAAAGCCTCCGATACATGGTCAAGCCACTTTCGTACTTCCTCCATCAATAACCCATTCACATGCATCGATAATAATAACATGGCATGCGATAAATAAGTGATCAAACATGCATTCAGTCAACCTTAACCCTAAGGGTATATCGGTAATTTTGCTCCTAGGGGTAAAGCGTAAACTTTCTACCTATACGGTATTTGATAATTTTATCGGTTTTAAGGGTTCTCATGAATATTACGGTCCTTACTAGCCCATTTTTCATCATGATAATTTATTTATCTCAATTTCCCAATTTTAACCATTGGGCCCTAAAACCCCTAATGGGCCCTACAGTGTCTATTTGCAATTTAAGCCCATTTGATTCAAGTTTTATGACCATTTTACCAATTTAAGCAGTTTCGATTCTATAGTCTAATAGAACATACTTATTGCCTATTTTTTTATATTATAAATATTTTTATTATTTACCCGTATGGGCCCGTAAGCCCATTGGGCCCAATTTTAGCCTATCGAGGCCCAATTACCAAAGTGCACGAAACTTCACACACAACTAAAGTACCACTTATGATTTCAGATCTAATGATTTCTAAACATCTTGTGAGCACTCGCACACTCACAAGCCCACGAAATACCGTAATTTTGGCATTTCAGTTTTTGCCGAATTGAACTATGAGAGGGTGTTCGATACACACCTGTTTCATGACGAATGCTACTGAGATCCCTTACAATGTCCTACAATTGATTACCACAATTCTTAGATTGCAACCTACAACAACCAATCCCAATATTCAGCAACCCATATTCGAACCATGCCCCTAAAGCCTTTAGAATCTTACCTTTTTTGCGAAAACCGATGACTAGATCTAAGTCTAGTTATTCCAAAGATCAAGCCTCGATCAAACCTCTAGAAGACACTAATCACCAAAAGAAATAAATCGTTAAAGACCCTTAAAGCCCTATGCCCAAATCGATAGCCTCCCTAGATTTTAGGGACTTGACTTTTCTAAATTGTAAAATAAGACTAGATCTGAGGTGATGAGCACTTACCACTTATTCCTCTTTGATTTCTACACAAATTTGATACAGATCTATCCTCTAAACGATAATAGAACTTGAATCCAGGAGATCTGAAGTTTCGGCTATAAGTCCCTAAATCTATGGTATTTCGGCCTTTTAAGTGATAAAGAAGATGACGATTTGAGGATATAACTTTGAAGTAATATTGCCGATAGATACTAAGGGTTTAGAGAAGATGAAAGTTGATAAAAAAGAACAAAAATAACTGAAGGATTTTGGCTTGGAGAAATCGACACAAGAAGTGAGTTTTCGGGATTTCGGCTTTTATGGCAATCGGCTATGGAGGTTTTGTAGAGGATGGGATTGAAATAGGAGGTGAGTAAGGTGATCAGAAGGTTTCGGCTAGAAGAAAAAGCAAAATGCAAGAAAGAAAATGGAGGAAAAAGAGAGGAAGAAGAAATCAGCACCAAGGAGAAGGAATTTGCGTTTTCGGCTTTTGTGAGAACTCAGAAAGGATGAATGGCAGTGAAAGCTTTCAGGTGGCTAACCCTAATTCTCCAAGACAGGAAAAGAAAAGAACCTAACCCTAATATCAACTAAAACAATCGGCCCAACCTCCCTAGGGCCCTTGCAGAAATTCACTTAAGTGATCACATGCCCAGCTTATGCCTAAAATTAAAAAGTAACCATATGCCTACCTTGCAACTTGAACCTTGGACCTTTAATTCCTTCCCAGATGCCATTTTTTTAGGAACTTATTGGCACCACCTTGCCACTTTACCAAGGCCTTATTTGCGTCATAATTTACGAAGTTCTTCTTAAAAGCCCACTTAACCAAGTCTCCTATTCACTTAAAATCCAACCTTGATATTTTACCGTGTTTAACTTAGGCTTAGGCCTTCTAAAGGCCCACTAACACACTTAAACACAATTCCAATATTCAGAACACCAAAATTTCAAAATTTAGCAAAAATCAAAGAAACCCGGAAAAACCTAAAAATCAGGGCGTTACAATATCATAGATAATAACACTCTTTTGGGCAGAAAAACGATTGGTAAGTATTCGAATCACTTTCGCTAGTTACTTATGTTTTAAGGAAAAGTCAAAACCCCTTAAGGGTGGTTAACGTTGGGACTAAGGGCATTTTTGCCTCTTTCTTTTGGTTTTGTATGCGCTAGCATAGACAAGGGGGGCTACAGTGAAGGGCTTAAGGGCTAACTCGGTTGGACATCTAGATCTAGTCCATATTTCGACAGAAAGGTAAGAACTTTAGGGTCTAAGGCTATGTTGGTCGAATATGGTAAAGGGACTAGTACGTAGTTTGTTTTTGATATGTAGACTGATGTTTTAGTAACTCGATTGTAGGCAACTCATGTGTGGATCTTGCCAACATATCGTTACAGATCAGGTGTGTAAACGACACCCACTTATAGACTATATCGACAAAAGCCAAAATGCCAAAGAGCCGGCATTTTGTAGACTTGCGAGCGTGTGAGCGCTTGTGAGATGGTTTGTTTGTTAATCCTAGTAATCTCAAGTGGTAAGATTGCAGAGTGCGTAATTTTATGCACTACGGTATATTTGGGCTTAATGGGTCAAAAACGGGTTAATGGGCCAACGGGCCCAATTCGGTAAAAATGCTCGATAAGTGTTTCTGTTAATACGTTAATAGTTGTAATATGCATGGAAACCCTAAAATAGTAAATTTACTAAAATACCCCTAAGTATGACAATTACCATTATACCCCTAAGTATGCAAAATGACCATTATACCTCTAGGGTTAATTTTGTCTAAAATGCATGATAATCGGATTCTGTATGTTGTATGCTATGGGATGTATATCTGTTGCATGGGATATGGGTTATATTGATAGAGGAAGTGTTCTGGTGGCTATGCCACAATTATCTGTTTCTGGTGGCTATGCCACAGATATTTGTTCTAGTGGCTCTGCCACAATATCTGTATCTGGTGACTCTGTCACAATATCTGTTCTGGCAGCCATGCTGCAAATTCTATGGCGTGTAGCAGATGGGTGGGTCGATAGTCTCCCCAAATGGTGTAAGGTTGGTACGGGGGTGTATACGGATGGATATGGGTTGGGTTTTCTGCAGACATGATATATCTATTCTGTCTCTGTTATAGGCCTATGGGCTTCATTCTGAATTCTGTATAGGGCTAAGGCCCAACTTAATTTGTTTCTATGGTTTGAACTGATCTAGACTATGGTTGGGTTATTTTATACACTGAGTTTTCCAAACTCACCCCTTGTTTCCATCCATGCAGGTAATCCCCAACCATAGTGGACTTGGAGTCGTGAGGGATTCGGAGTGGCCACATGTTCTGCAAATTCAGTTTTCTTCATGTGTTTTGATCAACACTTATTTTCTTTAATTGCTTTGGGTTTTAAGTTGTAATAAGGCCGCTTTAATTATTTTTAATTGTTTAAGTATGTTTTGTTAGCTTAGGCATGATATTGATTTAATTGTTGAAGTTGAATAACTCTAGGGCACGTTTTAAAAAGGTTACTTGATTTCAAAATATCGCGATAACATGGCAAAGCTTCCGCAATGAAGATGTTTTCAAAATTAATAACCTTTTAAAATGGTTTTAAATGAATCGGTTTCCATGAACAAGCACTCGGTTAAGGTGCGGCAATGGTTGTGTGCATGTCTAGGATTGGATCCGTGGAGAGCTAGGTACTTAAGCAGTCTAATTGACTCATCTCCTCTTTTCTGGCATCCTACCTGGTGCACAGCTTCTATTCACTTTAATCTATAACGAGGATATTCTTTAAACACTAAGAAAGACTTTAGCTAAAACATGTCTTTTTAGTAACGCTTCAATGTGACACATCGGATTCGGTCATAACGTCTGGGCCGAGTTTGGGGTGTTACATAACTAATGAAATTTTCTTATTTCGTAAGTCTTTAACCTCACGAGCTAAAATACGGATCGGCTTTTCTTCGTAAGTCATATCAGATTGGATTTCAATATAAGACGGGGAAATTATATGGGAAGGATCAGATCTGTATAGTCGAAGCATCGATACATGAAACACATTATGTATCTTTTCTAACTGAGGTGGTAGCCTCAATCTATAAGCAACCGGCCCAACTCGCTCGATGATTTCATACGGTCCGATGAACCTCGGACTCAATTTGCCCTTTTTACCAATCAGAACAGTTACTTCCACGGAGATATTTTCAGAAACACTTTATCACCGATCTCAAATTCGATATCTTTTCATTTTAAGTCTGCATAAGATTTCTGACAATCAGAGGCAGCTTTCAGACTATCTCAGATTACTTTCACATTTTGTGTAATACCCAAATACTCGTGTCTATTGATGGAGTAGGGTCACATAACATAACCTGCTCAACTCCTTTATAGAATGTTTTGCGTACATAAGAATCAGATTTGCACTTTTAAATTTCAATAATTTCAAATCCAATGTAATTAAATAATTATAACATAAGAATCAGATTTGCACTTCTATAGTATGCGCTTACAAAAGAGTAAAAGTGTAAAGTCTTGAGCTTAAATGAATAACATCATACAACTAAAACTTTTCTATTCATTTGGTGATTTTTCTCCTCTTGACTGAATACCCATACATAATATATATCCCAATTGCTTAATATGTTAGTTCAAGCATAACATAATTACACTCATATCACAAATATGAACTTATATGTCAAGTTGATTAACACTTCAAGATTTATATCTAAACCATTATCAAATCCATACATAGGACTTTAGCCATATTCGCATGGCTTTATATATACAATATTATCAAAATATCAACCTCCCAAAATATTATCCTATACATGCCATAATGTCTACTAGAGTTTTAAACAAAGGTACCAAAAAGGTTGTCAAAAGATGCGATGACTTCGTAACAGTTCCAAGCTTTCCTCGACAAGATGATCTATACAAAACCAATAAACATACCAAGTGAGTTATTAACTCAATAAGTCCTAAGAAATTTCAAGAATGTAATAATCTGATTATCTTAACAAAAATAAAATTTCAATCCAATACTAGCCGAATTCAAACATGATATCACAAGGAAATTTTATGTCACATATGTGCATTATGAATTTGGTACATACTTACCCGAATTCCCTATGTACTCCTACACCATTTAATCACAAATTGAAAATACCATGGTAAATGTCATATACAAATCATTGGCGTATATGTAAATGACATACAATGTCCAATTATTTAAATAAGACAAATCAAGCTGCTCCATCTATCAATTAAATCTCCAATCCATTTAGATTCATTTATCTCAGCTTTATATCTTTGTTCAAATATATATATATATATATACTAATTGAGCCGATTACCTTTCTCTTCTTTCTCTCTTCCTAAGCATTATATATTAATATACAAATTAAAATCAAATCCCGTGTCTAGTATCCATGCACATTTCATTACTCCCAATTTAATGTTTTAATGAATTTTCATTTGCACAAGTAATTCTCCACGATTGATATTGCACACTTAGTGCTCGATTTGAAAGTCCACACACATAGTGCTCTTACTTATTCGCACACATAGTGCCACTTTTTCTCACACATATAGTGCCACTTAGTTTTTGCACACATAGTGCCGCATAACCTTGCACACATAGTGCTGAAATTTCTTATCTATAGCTACCACAATATCGTAGATAGGTCAATAATCTCACATTCAATTTTCAAAAACTCATACAACCATGGTTTCTTATCTAACTTATTTTGTGTCATTTATGCGCAATATTAACCGTAACTTAAATTACTAAAGAACTTACCTTTTTAGTCGGATGAACAACTCCGATCGGCTACTCAACCGCTTTCGCTTTCCCTTTGGCTGAACTTGGCTCCCTTTGATCTTGAGCTCCAACTCCAACTAAGCAAATAAAATAACTCAATCATCGTAGCTCCAATTTATTGTGACAACCCGAATTAGGGCCTAATCAGAATAGTGGTTTCGTGACCACAAATTCGAGATAGAAATAATTATTTTATAATTATTTTGGGGTTTATGATATGATTTCATGATTTTGTGAAAATTTCGTGATGAAATTCTATGCATTGAGCGCTTAAGTTGAGATTAGGGACTAAACCGAATAAATTGTAAAACTCGTGTTTTAGAAGTTTTTAGTATGAAATTGCTTTGGGATATTAACTAGGAGGTCTTAAATAGAAATTTTATCCATTCCTAAGTTATGGAAAAAAGTTGGACATGGACGGAATTTTTAGAACGTTTAGTAGTAAGGGCATTTTGGTCATTTGTATATTAAATGAAATAAAATGGGAAAAATAACACAAAATTGGTCATCATCTTCACTAGTTGCTGCCGAAATTTGCTCTCCTCCATAGCTAGGGTTTCTTTAACTTTCAAGCTTCATAGTAAGTGATTTCAAGCCCCGTTTTTAATGTTCTTCACATTTTTGAAATCCTCGTAGCTCGGTTTACCTATTTCTATCATTATTTCGAGTTAGGGTTTATGTTTAAAAATTTACCCATGAATGATAGGCATGTATTGTGTTGTTTGATGGTAGAATATGAATGTTTGAAGTTAGGAGAACGATCTTTTCTAAGCGATTTTTAACGAAAACGAGCAAAACGGCAAAATCGATAAAAATACCTATTGTTCATAACTATGTGTTAGAGTGAGAATTTGATGTTTCCATAGAAGAGAAAAATGATCAGTAGGTCATTAAACATAAGAATAAGGGCTGAAATTAAATTTTCGAGCCTTGGGGAAAAATCATAATTTTGTAAAAGTTAGGGGGCAAAAACGTAATTTTTGTATAATGTGATTTTTGGATTAAAATAAATAGTTCGAGTGTTAAATGAGCTAAATATGTTGTTATAGATCAAGAAAGGCGTGGAATCGACCTTGAACGGGAGAAGGAGAAAGTTTTGGACTAAATTGCAAAATTCCCATATTTTGCACCGAGGTAAGTTTGTATGTAAATAATACATTAATTTCATTTACATTCTAATATTTCAGCCTATTATATATATATACTAGTTGATGTTGCAGTATAAATCGACTATTGGAAGAATAGAAATAAGTATAGAGAGAGAGATCCCGGTTGAACATTCAGAAAGATCGAATAAAATAAAGAGAGTGTAGCTAGGTCATATGTATGGTGCTGAGTGCACATCACGTGTACAAGAAAGCTACGAGATACTATGTAGTAGCTAGGTCACATGTGTGATACGGGATGTATCCCATGTAGACAAGAGAGCTACGTGAGAGATAAATGTAGCTAGGTCGCATGCGTAATTCCAAGTGAAGGACACCATGTAGACAAAAGAGCTACGAGACAAATCGGCTAGGTCGCATGAGTGGTACTAAGTGTTCACCATGTGTACAAGAGAGCCGAATTAAATGAAATATGATGGTGGGGCTGTGTCTTTGAAACCATCAAGTATCGAGGATTAATCCGAATTGTTCAACAGGATGGCTTTGTCTGACATTGTAGTCATGGGCCTATACTTTTGATGTATGAAATGTGGTGAAAATGATTTGTGATATATATATATATATATATATATATATATAAGTTAAAATGAGGTTAGTACAAAGAATATGTGAAAGAGTGAAATTAGCATTAATTATAATTACCAAAAATAGAAGGAATTTAATTATAGGCTGAATGAGATGTGAAATTAAATCTTAATGAGTCTATTTTCATATAAAAGAAATAGAGCAAGCAACGGAATTCTATATGTTGAGATATTTACAATTGTGTGTGACTTGCTCAGGATGACTATGTGATCCCCTGTTCCAACTTTGAAAAATCATTAAAAATTGTACAAAACAAATTAAGAGATATAGTTTATATTCCTAAATTCATTATTGAGTCTAGTTTTAAATGAAAGAAGTTTCGTGGTTATTTAAATTGTGTACTGAGAGAAATTCAATTCGTAGTGAACAGAGGTCAGATCAGTTGAGTTGTGTAACAGGGGAAAATTTAACTAATAAACTGTACTAATTGGCTAAACCAAAAATTCTAGAAAAAAAGTAGTAAGAATTTTTATTAGTCTAGATTCAGGAAAATTTTACAGATTTGAATTTCGAGTTTCGTAACTCAAGTTATGATTTATTTAGTGATCATGACGCTGGAGGGACAGCTTGATCAAATCGGAGTAAATAGTAGAATTAAATTATGATATAATTGAGTTATGTTGTAAACATATTAGATTCCTTATTTACTATTTATATACTTACTTACTAAGCTATAAGCTTACTTTCTTTTCTCTCCTTTGTCTTATAGTGTCATCCAGCTAGCACAGGAGTTAGAGATCGTTGAAGATCCGCCCGCACTATCAATACTCTTGGTATTCGAACTCAATATTTTGAAATATGGCATGTATAGCAAACTTAGTTATTTTGTTACGTGTCATAATTATCTAGGTTTAAAATACTAATTATAGTATCAAACTAATCATTTTGTACGAAGCCTTTGAAATTGGTTTGTATTGTTAATGGCATATGTTATAATGATTCATGATCAAATTGCACGCCATATTTTTGTTGGGTTTTATTTAATAGTATATACTATAATTTGTTAATACCTCGTACCCTGTTCCGGTGACAGATACGGGTAAGGGATGTTACATTTAGTGGTATCAGAGTTATGGTTTAGTCGGTTCTTGGACTAATAAAGTGTGTGTAAAAGTCTAGCTATACATGCCATAAAAATATTGTGATAGTGTGGTGACTCCTGATTATTCTAAACTGTGTTTTGTTTTAATATAGTAATGGATTCGAAGGAACTGCGCTTATGATCTTTGTTAGTAATGCGCCGGCTCCGCACAAGGGACCGCTACTGTGGAAAGTAGACCTGAGACATTGAGACAGGGAGATGAGGCTCGGGATGCCTTTTTCCAAATGATGAACAATTGGTATACTGAGTTTATTCGATCAAATCCAAATGCTCAACCTCCTCCACCCCCTCCCAAACCTCAGACGATTCCTGTAGCTGCTCAAGGCAAAGATTTGGTAAGAACGAACAAGCCTCCGGTTGACAAGATTCGAAAACAAGGGCCCGAAGACTTTAGAGCAAAGATCGATGATGATCCTGAGAAAGCGGAGTTCTCGCTTTAAAATTCTACCCGTGTATTTGATGAGCTCTCATGTACACCCGAGGAGTGCTTAAAATGTGCTGTATCACTTTTGAGAGATTCGGCCTACCACTGGTGGAAGACTTTGGTAGCAGTGGTGCCAAAAGAAAGAGTTACATGGGATTTCTTCCAGGAAGAATTCAGAAAGAAATACATAAGTCAGCGATTTATTGATCAAAAATGGAAGGAGTTCCTTGAATTGAAGCAGGGCAAGATGTCTGTCCCAGAGTATGAACGCGAATTTGTAAGACTCAGCAAGTATGCCAAGGAATGTGTGTCCACCAAGGCCATTATGTGCAGAAGGTTTGAGGATGGGCTAAATGAGGACATTAAAGTGCTTGTGGGAATTTTGGAGTTGAAAGAATTTGTAGTATTGGTTGACCGAGCTCTTAAAGTCAAAGAATTAAACAAAGAAAGAAGAAAAGCTACTATTGAGGCTCGAGATGCCAGAAAAAGGCCGATAAGCAAGTCATTTCAATCTCAATCAAAGAGGTCCAAAGAGACGAACCCTCGAATAACAGTTTCAACTGGGGATTCACACAGAGATCGTGGTAGAGCATATTCGGGGTCTAAAGCTCAAGCTACTTCAGTGGCAAGTGTGGGTAATGTGCGACCTAGAAAGCCCGATGTCAGCAATGTGGCAGGCAACATTATGGTGAGTGTTGGGGAAACGAGCGAGCTTGTTTTAGGTGCGGTTTTCGCGAGCATTTTATTAGAGACTGTTTGGAGAAAGTTAAAGAAGAAAGATGTCAGAGTGCTAGACAGAATACCACCGCTAGTAGAGGTAGACCACTGAGAAATACTGGAGGTGGGACTAGCAGTAAAACTGCGATGAAAGATTCAGCAACGAGATCAGAAGCTAGAGCACCTGCTAGAGCTTATGCTATACGTGACCGAGAAGATGCATCATCTCCCGATGTCATTACTAGTACATTTTCTCTCTATGATACTATTGTTATTGCATTGATTGATCCGGGTCCACTCATTCCTATATTTGCATGAATTTAGTATCCAATAAAAGTTGCTGTTGAATTTCTTGAGTTTACGATTAAAGTGTCGAACCCTTAGGCCAATATGTGCTAGTTGACAAGGTTTGCAAGAATTGCCCATTAATGATTCAAGGTCACTTTTTTCGGCCAACTTGATCTTGTTACCATTTGGTGAGTTTGACGTTATCTTGGGAATGGGTGGTTAACATTGTATGATGCTAAGGTAGATTGTAAACAAAAGACACTAGAGTTGAAATGTGAAAATGGAGAAATTCGTGGGTTGAAACAGATGAATCAAATAAATTGCCTATGGTGATTTCGCACAAGTCTGCATGTAAATACATGAGAAAAGGTGTGAAGCTTATCCGCTTATGTAATGAATATTGAGTTGCCTCAACTGAAATTTGAATCGATCTGATAGTCTGTGAGTTTCGGATGTATTTCGGAGGAATTGCCTGGGTTGCCTCCGAGCGAGAGATAGATTTTGCCATTGATTTGTTGCGGGCATCTTGCACCGATCTCGATTGCTCCATATAGAATGGCTCGATGAATTAAAAGAATTGAAGGCTCGATTGCAGGAGTTAACGAGACAAGGGATTTGTGAGGCGAGTTTCTCTCCTGGGGTGCTCCTGTATTATTCGTAAAGAAGAAGGATGGTTCAATGAGACTTTGCATTGATTACCGTCAGCTTAATAAGGTGACTATAAAGAACAAGTACCCATTGCCGAGGATTGATGATTTATTCGATTAGTTAAAGGGGGCCACAGTGTTTTCAAAGATCGATTTGAGGTCTGGTTACTACCAGCTGAGAGTTAAGGAGTCGGATGTGCCGAAAACCGCCTTTAGGACAAGGTATGGACATTATGAGTTTCTTGTGATGCCTTTTGGCTTAACAAATGCTCCAGCTATATTTATGGACTTAATGAATCGGATCTTCCGGCCATATTTGGATAAGTTTGTAGTAGTGTTTATAGATGACATTTTAATTTATTCTCGAGATGAGTCTGAACATGCCGAACACTTGAGAACTATATTGCAGATCTTGAGAGAAAAGAAACTGTTTGCCAAGTTTAGTAAAAGTGAGTTTTGGCTTCGTGAAGTCAGATTTTTGGGGCATATAGTCTCAGGTGATGGTATTCGGGTGGATCCAAGCAAGATTTCCGAGGTTAGAAGCTTTTTAGGCTTGGCCGGGTATTATAGACGTTTTGTTGAGGGATTTTCGATGATTGCCTCTCCTATGACTAAGTTGTTGCAAAAGAATGTTAAGTTTGAATGGACCTGATAAATGTCGCAGAGTTTTGAAAAGTTGAAAGCACGATTGGTGAAGCACCAATTTTAGTGAATTTAGAGCCGGAAAGGAGTTCGTAATTTATAGTGATGCATCATTGATGGGCATTGGATGTGTGTTAATACAAGAGGGTAAAGTGGTAGCTTATGCTTCGAGACAGTTAAAATCGCATGAGAAGAACTATCCTACACATGATTTGGAATTGGCCGTTATTGTCTTTGCCTTGAAGATTTGACGACATTATTTGTATGGTGAAAAATGCCAAATTTTTACAGATCACAAAAGTTTGAAGTATTTGATGAATCAAAAGGATTTGAATCTGCAACAACGGAGATGGCTTGAATTATTAAAGGATTATGAGCTAGTGATTGATTATCATCCCGGAAAAGCAAATGTAGTTGCTGACGCCTTAATCAGGAAATTTCTTTTTACTTTGAGAGCCATGAATATGGGGTTAGCATTGTCTGATGATGGGTCAATCTTAGCAGAGATGAGGGCTAAACCGTTATTTCTTCAGCTAATTTGTGATGCTCAAAAGAACGATAGTGAGTTGCGAACCAAGAGAACTCAATGAGAATCAGGTTACGACTCAGATTTTCGAGTTGGACCAGACGACTGTTTGATGTTTCAAGATAGGATATGTCTACCGAAAATTATGAATTGAGTCAGAAAATATTACATGAGGCGCACAGTGGCTATTTATCAGTTCACCCTGGTAGCACAAAAATGTATAATGATTTAAAGAAGTTGTATTGGTGGCTAGGTATGAAAAGGGACATTTCTGAATTTGTAACCAAGTGTTTGATCTGTCAACAAGTAAAAGCTGAACATCAAGTGCCTTCAGGACTACTTCAACCGGTAATGGTGCCTGAGTGGAAATGGGACAAGATTACCATGGATTTTGTAACCGGTTTGCCTTTGACTCCTAAAAAGAAGGATGATGTGTGGGTAGTGGTTGATAGATTAACAAAGTCAGCCCACTTTATACCAGTATGTACCGATTACTCACTTGATAAATTAGCTGAATTATATATTGCTGAAATTGTGAGGTTGCACGGAGTACCTATGTCTATAATATCAGATAGAGATCTGAGATTTACCTCGAGATTTTGGAAAAAGTTACAAGAAGTTTTGGGTACAAAATTGAACTTTAGTAAAGCATTTCATCCATAAAGAAATGGTCAGTCAGAAAGAGTAATCCAGGTACTCGAGGATATGCTTAGATGCTGTGTCTTAAAATTTGGAGGTAGTTGGGAAAAATATCTATCTTTGATTGAATTTGCCTACAATAACAGTTATCAGTGAAGTATACAAATGGCACCGTATGAAGCCTTGTATGGTCGCAAGTGTCGGACTCCTTTATATTGGACCGAACTTAGTGAGAAACAGATTCACGGAGTTGATCTAGTTAAAGAAACCGAAGAGAAAATAAAAGTAATTCGGGATTGCTTGAAAGCTGCTTCAGATCGACAAAAGTCTTATGCAGATTGAAAAAGAAAAGAGATTGAATTTTAGGTGGGTGATAAAGTGTTCTTGAAGGTGTCACCATGGAAAAAGATTCTGAGATTAAGTCGAAAAGGCAAGTTGAGTCCGCGTTTTAATGAGCCGTACGAGATTACTGAGAGGATTGGACCAGTGGCATATCGGTTGGCCTTACCGGCAGAGTTAGAAAAAATTCATAACTTGTTTCATGTATCAATGTTACGACATTATCGTTCTGATCCTTCACATGTGATTTCTCCAAGAGAAATTGAGATTCGACCGGATATGACCTATGAGGAGGAACCAATAAAGATTTTGGCTTAGGAAATTAAACAGTTAAGAAATAAAAGTATAGCCTTAGTGAAAGTATTGTGGCATAGACATGGGATAGAAGAGGCTACGTGGGAACCTGAGGAAGCTATGAGGAAAACGTACCCAAACCTCTTTACCGGTAAGATTTTCGCGGACGAAAATCTCTAAAGAGGGGAGAATTGTAACAACCCAAATTAGGGCCTAATCAGAATAGTGGTTTCGTGACCACAAATCCGAGATAAAAATAATTTTTTTATAATTATTTTGGGGTTTATGATATGATTTCATGATTTCGTGAAAATTTCGTGATGAAATTCTATGCATTGAGCGCTTAAGTTGAGATTAGGGACTAAACCGAATAAATTATAAAACTCGTGTTTTAAAAGTTTTTAGTATGAAATTGCTTTGGGATATTAACTAGGAGGTCTTAAAGAGCAATTTTATCC
This sequence comes from Gossypium arboreum, assembly GCF_025698485.1. Classification (NCBI taxonomy): domain Eukaryota; kingdom Viridiplantae; phylum Streptophyta; class Magnoliopsida; order Malvales; family Malvaceae; genus Gossypium; species Gossypium arboreum. The sequence goes on from NC_069070.1 coordinate 56,088,198, forward strand.
ATTCCTATGTTATGGACAAAAGTTGGACATGGAGGGAATTTTTGGAAAGTTTAGTAGTAAGGGCATTTTGGTTATTTGTATATTAAATGAAATAAAATGGGAAAAATAACACAAAATTGGTCATCATCTTCACTAGTTGCTGCCGAAATTTGCTCTCCTCCATAGCTAGGGTTTCTTCAACTTTCAAGCTTCATAGTAAGTGATTTCAAGCCCCGTTTTTAATGTTCTTCACATTTTTGAAATCCTCGTAGCTCGATTTACCTATTTCTACCATTATTTCGAGTTAGGGTTTATGTTTAAAAATTTACCCATGGATGATAGGCATGTATTGTGTTGTTTTATGGTAGAATATGAATGTTTGAAGTTAGGAGAACAATATTTTCTAAGCGATTTTTAACGAAAACGAGCAAAACGACATAATCGATAAAAATACTTATTGTTCATAACTATGTGTTAGAGTGAGAATTTGACGTTGCCATAGAAGATAAAAATGATCAGTAGGTCATTAAACAAAAGAATAATGGCTAAAATTAAATTTTCGAACCTTGGGGCAAAATCGTAATTTTGTAAAAATTAGGGGGCAAAAATGTAATTTTTGTATAATTTGATTTTTGGATTAAAATAAATAGTTCGAGTGTTAAATGAGCTAAATATGTTGTTATAGATCAAGAAAGGCGTGGAATCGACCTCGAACGGGGGAAGGAGAAAGTTTTGGACTAAATTGCAAAATTCTCATATTTTGCACCGAGGTAAGTTTGTATGTAAATAATACATTAATTTCATTTACATTCTTATATTTCAGCCTATTATATATATACTAGTTGATGTTGAAGTATAAATCGACTATTGGAAGAATAGAAATAAGTAATAGAGAGAGAGATCCTGGTTGAACATTCGGAAAGATCGAATAAAATAGAGGGAGTGTAGCTAGGTCACATGTATGGTGCTGAGTGCACATCAAGTGTACAAGAAAGCTACGAGATACTATGTAGTAGCTAGGTCACATGTGTGATACGGGATGTATCCCATGTAGACAAGAGAGCTACGTGAGAGATAAATGTAGCTAGGTCGCATGCGTAATTCCAAGTGAAGGACACCATGTAGACAAGAGAGCTACGAGACAAATCGGCTAGGTCGCATGAGGGGTACTAAGTGTTCACCATGTGTACAAGAGAGCCGAATTAAATGAAATATGATGGTGTGGCTGTGTGCTAAAACCATCAAGTATCGAGGATTAATCCGAATTGTTCAATGGGATGGCTTTGTGGTGACATTATAGTCATGGGCCTATACTTGTGATGTATGAAATGTGGTGAAAATTATTTGTGATATATATATATATATAAGTTAAAATGAGGTTAGTAAAAAGAATATGTGAAAGAGTGAAATTAGCATTAAAATTGTTTTGGACAGTAGTAGTGACGTGATTTTTAAAAATCACAAAAAATATAAGGAATTTAATTAGAGGTTGAATGAGAGGTGAAATTAAAGCTTAATGAGTCTATTTTCCTATAAAAGAAACAGAGCAAGTAAAGGAATTCTATATTTTGAGATATATACAATTGTGTGTGACTTGCTCAGGATGACTATGTGATCCCCTGTTCCAACTTTGAAAAATCATTAAAAATTGTACAAACAAAATTAAGAAATATAGTTTATATACCTAAATTCATTATTGAGTATAGTTTTAAATGAAACAGGTTTAATGGTTATTTGAATTGTGTACTGAGATAAATTCAATTCGTAGTGAACAGAGGTCAGATCAGTTGAGCTGTGTAACAGGGGAAAGTTTAACTAATAAACTATACTAATTGCTGAACCAAAAATTCTAGAAAAAATTAGTAAGAATTTTTAGGAGTCTAGATGCAGGGAAATTTTACGGATTTGAATTTTGAGTTTTGTAACTCGAGTTATGATTTATTTAGTGATCATGACGCAGGAGGGATAGCTTGATCAAATTGGAGTAAATAGTAGAATTAAAATATGATATAATTGAGTTATGTTGTAAACATATTAGATTCCTTATTTGTTATTTATATACTTACTTACTAAGCTATAAGCTTACTTTCTTTTCTCTCCTTTGTCTTATAGTGTCATCCAGCTAGCACAGGAGTTAGAGATCGTTGAAGATCCGCCCGCACTATCAATACTCTTAGTATTCGAACTCAACATTTTGAAATATGGCATGTATAGCAGACTTAGTTATTTTGTTACGTGTTATAATTGTCTAGGTTTAAAATACTAATTATAGTATCAAACTAATCATTTTGTACGAAGCCTTTGAAATTGGTTTGTATTGTTAATGACATATGTTATAATGATTCTTGATCAAATTGCATGCCATATTTTTGTTGGGTTTTATTTAATAGTATATACTATAATTTGTTAATACCTCGTACCTGCTTAAATGACGATTTACGGGTAAGGGTGTTACATTAGTGGTATCAGAGCTATGGTTTAGTCGGTTCTCGGACTAATAAAGTATGTGTAAAAGTCTAGCTATACATGCCATAAAAATATTGTGATAGTGTGGTGACTCTCGATTATTCTAAAGCGTGTTTTGTTTTAATATAGTAATGGATCCTGAAGGAAGCTGCGGTGGTGATCTTTAGTAATGCGCTGGCTCCCGCACAAGGGACCGTGCCTATGGAAAGTAGACCTGATACATTGAAACAGGGAGATAAGGCTCGGGATGCCTTTCTCCAAATGATGAACAATTGGTATACTGAGTTTATTCAAGCAAATCCAAATGCTCAACCTCCTCCACCCCCTCCCAAACCTCAGATGATTCCTGTAGCTGCTCAAGGCATAGATTTGGTAAGAACGAACAAGCCTCCGGTTGACAATATTCGAAAACAAGGGGCCGAAAAGTTTAGAGCAAAGATCGATGATGATCCTGAGAAAGCAGAGTTCTCGCTTGACAATTCTACCCGTGTATTTAATGAGGTCTGATGTACATCTGAGGAGTGCTTAAAATGTGTTGTATCACTTTTGAGAGATTCGGCCTACCACTGGTGGAAGACTTTGGTAGCAGTGGTGCCAAAAGAAAGAGTTACTTGGGATTTCTTCCAGGAAGAATTCAGAAAGAAATACATAAGTCGCGATTTATTGATCAAAATGGAAGGAGTCCTTGAATTGAAGCGAGGCAAGATGTCCGCATCGAGTATGAAGCGAATTTGTAAGACTCAGCAAGTATGCCTAGGAATGTGTGTCCACCGAGGCCATTATGTGCAGAAGGTTTGAGGATGGGCTAAATGAGGACATTAAAGTGCTTGTGGGAATTTTGGAGTTGAAAGAATTTGTAGTATTGGTTGACCGAGCTCTTAAAGCCGAAGAATTGAACAAAGAAAGAAGAAAAGCTGTTATTGAGGCTCGAGATGCCAGAAAAAGGCCAATAAGCAAGTCATTTCAATCTCAATCAAAGAGGTCCAAAGAGACGAACCATCGAATGACAGCTTCAACTGGGGATTCACACAGAGATCGTGGTAGAGCATATTTGGGGTCTAAAGCTCAAGCTACTTCGGTGGCAAGTGTGGGTAATGTGCGACCTAGAAAGCCCGAGTGTCAGTAATGTGGCAGGCAACATTATGGTGAGTGTTGGGGAAGCGAAGCGAGCTTGTTTGGTGCAGTTCTCATGAGCATTTTATTAGAGACAGTCCGGAGAAAGTTAAAGAAGAAAGATTTTAGAGTGGTAGACAGAATACCACCGCTAGTAGAGGTAGGCCACCGAGAAATACTGGAGGTGGGACTAGCAGTAAAACTGCGATGAAAGATTCAATAGCGAGATCAAAAGCTAGAGCGCCTGCTAGGGCTTATGCTATACGTGCCCGAGAGGATGCATCATCTCCCGATGTCATTACTGGTACATTTTCTCTTTATGATACTATTGTTATTGCATTGATTGATCCCAGATCCACTCATTCCTATATTTGCATGAATTTAATATCTAAAAAAAAGTTTCCTGTTGAGTTTACTGAGTTTACGATTAAACTGTCGAACCCCTTAGGCCAATATGTGCTAGTTGACATGGTTTGCAAGAATTGTCCATTAATGATTCAAGGTCCTTTGTTTTCCGCTAATCGATCTTGTTACCATTTGATGAGTTTGACGTTATTTTAGGAATGGACTGGTTGACATTGTATGATGCCAAGGTAGATTGTAAACAAAAAACACTAGAGTTGAAATGTGAAAATAGAGTCGGATGACTATAAAGAACAAGTACCCATTGCCGAGGATTGATGATTTATTCGATCAGTTAAAGCGGGCTACAGTGTTTTCAAAGATCGATTTGAGGTCTGGTTACTACCAGTTGAGAGTTAAGGAGTCAGATGTGCCGAAAACCGCCTTTAGGACAAGGTATGGACATTATGAGTTTCTTGTGATGCCTTTCGGCTTAACAAATGCTCCAGCTATATTTATGGACTTGACGAAACGGATCTTTCGGCCATATTTGGACAAGTTTGTTGTAGTGTTTATAGTTGACATTTTAATTTATTCTTGGGATGAGTCTGAACATGCCAAACACTTGAGAACCATATTGCAGATCTTAAGAGAAAAGAAACTGTTTGCTAAGTTTAGTAAAAGTGAGTTTTGGCTTTGTGAAGTCGAATTTTTGGGACATATAGTCTCAGGTGATGGTATTCGGGTGGATCCAAGCAAGATTTCCACGATCGTTGATTGGAAACCGCCAAAGAATGTATCCGAGGTTAGAAGCTTTTTAGGCTTGGCCGGGTATTATAGACGTTTTGTTGAGGGATTTTCGATGATTGCCTCTCCTATGACTAAGTTGTTACAAAAGAATGTTAAGTTTGAATGGAATGATAAATGTCGTGAGTTTTGAAATGTTGAAAGCACGATTGGTGAAGCACCAATTTTAGTACGGCTTAGAGCAGGAAAGGAGTTCGTAATTTATAGTGATACATCATTGACAGGCCTTGGATGTGTGTTAATGCAAGAGGGTAAAGTGGTAGCTTATGCTTCGAGACAGTTAAAACCGCATGAGAAGAACTATCCTACACATGATTTGGAATTGGCCGCTATTGTCTTTGCCTTGAAGATTTGGCGACATTATTTGTATGGTGAAAAATGTCAAATTTTTACAGATCACAAAAGTTTGAAGTATTTGATGAATCAAAAGGATTTGAATCTGCGAAGCGGAGATGGCTTGAATTATTAAAGGATTATGAGCTAGTGATTGATTATCATCTGGGAAAAGCCAATGTAGTTGCTGATGCCTTGAGCAGGAAATTTCTTTTTACTTTGAGAGCCATGAATACGGGGTTAGCATTGTCTGATGATGGGTCAATCTTAGCAGAGATGAGGACTAAACTATTATTTCTCCAGCTGATTTGTGATGCTCAAAAGAAGGATAGTGAGTTGCGAACCAAGAGAACTCAATGCGAATCAGGTTACGACTCAGATTATCGAGTTGGACCAGACGACTGTTTGATGTTTCGAGACAGGATATGTGTACCAAAAAATGATGAAGTGATTCAGAAAATATTACATGAGGCATATAATGGGCATGTTTATCGATTCACCTGTTAGCACAAAATGTATAATGATTTAAAGAAGTTGTATTGGTGGCCAGGTATGAAAAGGGATATTTCTGAATTTGTAACTAAATGTTTGATCTGTCAACAAGTAAAAGCTGAACATCAACTGCCTTCAGGACTATTTCAACTGGTAATGGTGCCTGAGTGGAAATGGGACAAGATTACCATGGATTTTGTAACCGGTTTGCCTTTGACTCCTAAAAAGAAGGATGCTGTGTGGGTGGTGGTTGATAGATTAACAAAGTCAGCCCACTTTATACCAGTATGTACCGATTACTCACTTGATAAATTAGCTGAATTATATATTGCTGAAATTGTGAGGTTGCACGGAGTACCTATGTCTATAATATCAGATAGAGAACCAAGATTTACCTCAAGATTTTGGAAAAAGTTACAAGAAGCTTTGGGTACAAAATTGAACTTTAGCACCGCGTTTCATCCATAAACAGATGGTCAGTCGGAAAGAGTAATCCAGGTACTCGAGGATATGCTTAGATGCTGTGTCTTAGAATTTGGAGGTAGTTGGGAAAAATATCTATCTTTGATTGAATTTGCCTACAATAACAGTTATCAGTCAAGTATACAAATGGCACCGTACGAAGCCTTGTATGGTCACAAGTGTCGGACTCCTTTATATTGGACCGAACTTAGTGAGAAACAGATTCACGGAGTTGATCTAGTTAAAGACACCAAAGAGAAAATAAAACTAATTGGGATTGCTTGAAAGTCGCTCGGATCGACAAAAGTCATATGCGATTTAAAAGAAAAGAGATTGAATTTCGGTGGGTGATAAAGTGTTCTTGAAGGTGTCACCGGGAAAAAGATTCTGAGATTTAGCCGAAAAGGCAAGTTGAGCCCGCGTTTTATTGGGTCGTATGAGATTACTGAGAGGATTGAACCAGTGGCATATCGGTTGGCCTTACCGGCAGAGTTAGAAAGAATTCATAACGTGTTTCATATATCAATGTTGCGACGTTATCGTTCTGATCCTTCACATGTGATTTCTCCAAGAGAAATTAAGATTCGACCGGATATGACCTATGAGGAGGAACCAATAAAGATTTTGGCTCAGGAAATTAAACAGTTAAGAAATAAAAGTATAGCCTTAGTGAAAGTATTGTGGCACAAACATGGGATAGAAGAGGCTACGTGGGAACCTAAGGAAGTTATGGGAAGCAAGACCCAAACCTCTTTCTGGTAAGATTTTAGGGACGAAAATCTCTAAAGGGAGAATTGTGACAACCGAATTAGGGCCTAATCGAATAGTGGTTTTGTGACCACAAATCGAGATAGAAATAATTGTTTTATAATTATTTTGGGGCTTATGATATGATTTCATGATTTCGTGAAAATTTTGTGATGAAATTCTATGCATTGGTATTTGAAGTTGAGATTAGGGACTAAAGCGAATAAATTGTAAAACTCGTGTTTTAGAAGTTTTTAGTATGAAATTGCTTTGGGATATTAACTAGGAGGTCTTAAATAGCAATTTTATCCATTCCTAAGTTATGGACAAAAGTTGGACATGTAGGGAATTTTTGGAAAGTTTAGTAGTAAGGGCATTTTGGTCATTTGTATATTAAATGAAATAAAATGGGAAAATAACACAAAATTGGTCATCACCTTCACTAGTTGCTGCCGAAATTTGCTCTCCTCCATAGCTAGGGTTTCTTCAACTTTCAAGCTTCATAGTAAGTGATTTCAAGGCCCGTTTTTAATGTTCTTCACATTTTTGAAATCCTCGTAGCTCGGTTTACCTATTTCTACCATTATTTCGAGTTAGGGTTTATGTTTAAAAATTTACCCATGAATGATAGGCATGTATTGTGTTGTTTGATGGTAGAATATGAATGTTTGAAGTTAGAGAACGATATTTTCTAAGCGATTTTTAGCAACGAGCAAAAGCGGCATAATCGATAAAATACCTATTGTTCATAGCTATGTGTTAGAGTGAGAATTTGATGTTGCAATAGAAGAAAAATGATCGATGAGGTCATTAAACATAAGAATAACGGCTGAAATTAAATTTCCTAGCCTTGGGGAAAAATCGTAATTTTGTAAAAGTTAGAAGCGAAATGTAATTTTTGTATAATGTGATTTTTGGATTAAAATAAATAGTTCGAGTGTTAAATGAGCTAAATATGTTGTTTTAGATCAAGAAAGGCGTGGAATCGACCTTGAACGGCGGAAGGAGAAAGTTTTGGACTAAATTGCAAAATTCCCATATTTTGCACCGAGGTAAGTTTGTATGTAAATAATACATTAATTTCATTTACATTCTAATATTTCAGCCTATTATATATATACTAGTCGATGTTGAAGTATAAATCGACTATTGGAAGAATAGAAATAAGTATAGAGAGAGATCCCGGTTGAACATTCAGAAAGATCGAATAAAATAAAGAGAGTGTAGCTAGGTCACATGTATGGTGCTGAGTGCACATCACGTGTACAAGAAAGCTACGAGATACTATGTAGTAGCTAGGTCACATGTGTGATACGGGATGTATCCCATGTAGACAAGAGAGCTACGTGAGAGATAAATGTAGCTAGGTCGCATGCGTAATTCCAAGTGAAGGACACCATGTAGACAAAAGAGCTACGAGACAAATCGGCTAGGTCGCATGAGTGGTACTAAGTGTTCACCATGTGTACAAGACAGTAGAATTAAATGAAATATGATGGTGGGTGTGTCTTTGAAACCATCAAGTATCGAGGATTAATCCGAATTGTTCAACGGGATGGCTTTGTGGTGACATTGTAGTCATGGGCCTATACTTGTGATGTATGAAATGTGGTGAAAATTATTTGTGATATATATATATATATATATATATAAAAGTTAAAATGAGGTTAGTACAAAGAATGTGTGAAAGAGTGAAATTAGCATTAAAACTATTTTGGACAGTAGCAGTGACGTGATTTGTAAAAATCACCAAAAATAGAAGGAATTTAATTATAGGTTGAATGAGATGTGAAATTAAAGATTAATGAGTCTATTTTCATATAAAAAAAACAGAGCAAGCAAAGGAATTCTATATTTTGAGATATTTACAATTGTGTGTGACTTGCTTAGGATGACTATGTGATCCCATGTTCCAACTTTGAAAAATCATTAAAAATTGTACAAAACAAATTAAGAAATATAGTTTATATGCCTAAATTCATTATTGAGTATAGTTTTAAATGAAATAGGTTTCATGGTTATTTGGATTGTGTACTGAGAGAAATTCAATTCGTAGTGAACAGAGGTCAGATCAGTTGAGCTGTGTAACAGGGGAAAATTTAACTAATAAACTGTACTAATTGGCTAAACTAAAAATTCTAGAAAAAAACTAGTAAGAATTTTTATTAGTCTAGATTCAGGAAAATTTTACAGATTTGAATTTTGAGTTTCGTAACTCAAGTTATGATTTATTTAGTGATCATGACGCAGGAGGGACAGCTTGATCAAATCCGAGTAAATAGTAGAATTAAAATATGATATAATTGAGTTATGTTGTAAACATATTAGATTCCTTATTTGTTATTTATATACTTACTTACTAAGCTATAAGCTTACTTTTTTTTCTCTCTTTTGTCTTATAGTGTCATCCAGCTAGCACAGGAGTCAGAGATCGTTGAAGATCCGCCCGCACTATCAATACTCTAGGTATTCGAACTCAACATTTTGAAATATGGCATGTATAGCAGACTTAGTTATTTTGTTACGTGTCATAATTGTCTAGGTTTAAAATACTAATTATAGTATCAAACTAATCATTTTGTACGAAGCCTTTGAAATTGGTTTGTATTGTTAATGGCATATGTTATAATGATTCTTGATCAAATTGCACGCCATATTTTTGTTGGGTTTTATTTAATAGTATATACTATAATTTGTTAATACCTCGTACCTTGTTCCGGCGAGAGATACGGGTAAGGGGTGTTACATTTATATTCATTCAAATACTATCAAGCTCATATACTTCTAATCTCATGAGTTCAGCATCTTAATGCCCATTGTAATCACTCAAATAAATTCCTAATACATAAATTAAGCCACTCAAACAATCTTAATTTAAATTCGGCAAACACACATACGAAACTATTTTAGCCAAATTCTCCATAGCACTTAAACTAAAATATGCACATTAAACTTACTCAATTTTCATTATGCCTTTCACTCCTAAAACATAAAAAAAATATAAATCTTATTCCTTCATCCATGTCTTGGTCAATTGCTCAAATTACCCCATAAACATGAATTTTGCACTTTAACTAATCTACCATGACTCATTCGGCCTTAACACTTATTTGAACCATTTTTCATACAAGAAAGTAAAAATAAAATGAACATTCCATTTAAACCACATATGGCCAAATGCACAAAGTATTACCCAACTAACAATTCAACAAGATTAACCTCATTCTAACATCTACTTATTCAATTCAACATGAAAACAACCTCTAATTCTAACATCTTGATACACGGCCTGGTGCCCAAACCACTATAGAAATTTGATTTGCTTGACATGGCCAAGAAATGCACTTAACAATTAACTTAAACACATAAAAAGATTTCAAAATCACTTCAAAACTTACCTCCAACTAGCAAAAGAGGGTGCCGAATTGCCTTAGTGTAATTTCTCTTTTTCTTTCCTTTTGTTTCGTTTTTTGCAAGAAGAAGAAGATGAACACTTATTTTTAATTTCTTCTTTTATTCCTATTTTTATTTTTTTATTCATATTATTTATGATATTATAATCACTTATCAATATAATATTCTGATTAAATTAAACTTAGTGGAGGAACATCATTACTTGGCCGGCCACTTAATGCATATTGGGCATTTTGCCATGCAAACCCAAACTTTCATACTTTGAAAATTATTTGGTCCTCACACATTTTGCTAACATATTTTCTAAGTTTCTCAACTAAGTCCTTTCAAGTGAATCTCACATTCATGTGACTAAATTAAAACATCAAATTTTTCACACATGCACTATCACACATAGACGATATAAAAATTATTTTTTTTTTTGAATTTTATGACTCGGTTTTATGGTCCCGAAACCACATTCCGACTAGGGTCAAATTAGGGCTGTCACATTCTGTTTTGATTCTTTTATCTGATCAATACCATAAATCTTATTCTCACTGAGCTTAGACTAGTATAATAGAGTTCTACACTTTCTACCGTATAAGGCTTCATACAGTGCCATTTTAATGCTTGATTGTAAGCTATTATTATAAGCGAATTCAATCAAAGGTAGATATTGTTCGCACGTACCATCAAACTCAAGAATGCAACATCTCAACATATCCTAGAGTATCTGAATAATCTATTCAGATTGACCATCTTTTTGTGGATGACAAGTAGTACTAAAACACACTTTAGTACGCACAGCATCTTGCAATTTTTTCCAGAATCGCGATATAAATCTCGGGTCTCTATTTGACACTATCAAAAATGGTACAACATACAGTCTCATGATATAAAAAATATATAACTCAGCCAATTTATCGACTCTGTAATCAAATCGAATCAGAATAAAATGAGCCGATTTCGTCAAACGATCAACTACAACCCAAATTGCGTCTTTCTTTCTTGTAGACAGAGGAAAATCTGAAACAAAATCCATGGTCACTCGATCCCATTTCCACTCTGGAATCATAATCGATTGTAACAATCCAGACAACATTTTATGCTCAACTTTGACTTGTTGACAGATCAAACATTTAGAAACAAATTTAAAGATATCTTTTTTCATTTCGGACCACCAATAATGCTGCTTCAGATCATTATACATTTTCGTACTACCCAGTTGTACAGATAAACAACTACTGTGAGCTTCACTCTGTGACAGCCCAAAATTGACCCTAGTCGGAATGTGGTTTCGGGACCACAAAACTGAGGCATAAAAATAATTTAATATTTATTTTATTGCCTATAATGTGTGTTAACTCATGTGTAACATTTTTGATGTTTTGATTTAGAGTTATAAATGTGAATTTCACTAGAAAGGACCTAGTAGTAAACTTTGAAAGTATGATGGGGAAATGTGTGATGACTAATTAAAGCATGCATGCAAAACAATGGACTTGCATGTCAAATTTCCCCCAATAGCTAGTGGCCGGCCATGACAAGGAATTATGGGCAAAACATGTCATGAAACATGTTTGGTAAGTGGGTTATGTTGTAATAAATAAAATAAGGAGTATGGAGAAAAAAAAAATGTGTGTGGGAAGGCTTCTCCCCCTCCCCATTGCCGTGTAGGTAAGAAAAAAAAACAAAAAATTTTGTTCATCCATTTCACTCTCTTTTTGGCCGAAAATGCTAATGAAGAAGAAAGGAAGTTTGCTTCATGCTTGGTTTGGGAGAGGATTAGGAGGAGGCTTGGCTATACGTGCATCAAGATTAAGCTCAAGAGCAAAGGGGAGCTAAATGCGATAAAGGAAAGGAAAAAGTAGTCGAGTAGCCATCGAAATCGCTCGACCACGTCCGAGGTAAGTCTTCGAGTAATGACCCTACTTGAATTATATTGAAATCATGCTCCTTGTGTGTGGCTATTGAGCCAAAATTGTAAAGGTTTGATAAATATTTTGTGTTTGAGCCTTAGTAACGAAAATGAAATATGGATGTGTCGTGATTATTGATATATGTGTACATGAGCAATTGAATGAAACCCGGGCTAAGTCCCGAAGGCATTTATGCTAGTGATTATATCTGGGCTAAGACCCGAAGGCATTCGTGCAAGTTGTTAAATCCGGGCTAAGACCCGAAGGCATTCGTGCGAGTTGTTATATCTGGGCTAAGACCCGAAGGCATTGGTGCAAGTTACCAAATCCGAGTTAAGACCCGAAGGCAATTGTGCTTGTGGTTATATCCGGTTAGATTCCGAAGGTACGTGATTCGGAAATGAGCAATCTTGCTGCAAAAATTTCAGTTGATGCGCTTGCAAAAATTCCAGCAATGAGGTATGTTCATATGTGCGTGAATTAGTGAGCCCTTACAAGTAAGAATTCGCTCAGTCGATAGACGAGCTAGCGGCCTTTGGCTAAGTGGATCTTTTGTGTATGAATATAAGGGTGGTAATGTGAAGTAAGTATGATATTGAGGTTGTGTGCATATGAAATTATCCGTTTAGCTATATAAATGCCATGCTTTTGTTGTGCTGGAATTCCTTGCTCAAACTTACTAAGCATAAATTGCTTACTCCGTTTCTCTGTTTCTCTGTTTTATAGATTTTGCTCGTTAGCTATCGGATTCGGGATCATCGAAGTCGAAGTCATCCACACTATCAAAGCCCTTTTGGTACTCTTTTAGTTGAACTCTGGATATGGCATGTATAGGACTACCCTTTGCTGTTTTTCAAGTACGTTTTGTGATGTATGTGTGTACAGCCATGCGAAAATGGCTCGTAAAAGTGGAGTATGGCATTAGACCATTTGTGTTTATGTATATAAGTATGGTTTCATGATGTGACTACGGACTGAATGGAAGTGTTGGGCAAATGATTAGCCATTGGAATGGCTAAATATGATTATATGTGGACCTATGTATGACAAAACTCTAGTTGGTCCATGGAAACCACGAAATAGGTAAAATTTACCTTGAAAACAGATGCTGATAGCAGCAGTGGTGTGGATTTGAAAAATCACTAAAATTTTTTGGAATGGAATTAAATAGTGAATAAATTATTTAAATGAACCATGATGAATCTACTTTCATATGGAATAAACTAAACGGTCATATGAGCTATATGTTAAGAGATATTAAAGTTCTCGTGAAACAGGGTCAGAACGGTTTCTGGATTCCCTGTTCCGACTTTGGAAATTCATTGTTAATTAACCAGAGATAATTAGGAGTCATGCCATATATTTATAGATTCCTCTCTGAGTCTAGTTTCTATAGAAACAAACGGTATCAGTATTAAATCCCTGTACAAGGAGATATTCAATTCGTAACGCACGAAGGTCAGTGTAGTCGAACCCTGGAATAGGGGAGACTTTAACTAATAAAATGTACTAATTGGCTCGACCAAAAATTCTAGAAAAAATCCTGTTGATGGACATATGAGTCTGGTTTCAGGGAAAAATTACGAAACTAATTTTCGAGCTTTGAAACTCAAGATATGATTTTTAAGGGGACAGTGACGCAGTAACCAGCTTGTCTAGAAATTTCTAAATGGACTGTGAAAATAGTTAAGTCTGTGCACCTTGTGTTCGATTCCGTAACGGACTCAAGATGCAGGTGTTACAATTTTATTGGTATCAGAGCTACGGTTTAGTCGATTCAAGGACTACCGTAATGCGTTTGGGTCTAGCTATACATGCCATTTTATGTGATTGCTTTGATTGACCCTGGTTCTACTCATTCTTATATATGCGAAACCTTAGCATCCAGTAAGACTTTACCTATTGAGTCTACTGAGTTCGTAATTCGGTGTCAAATCCCTTGGGTCGTTACGTGCTGGTCGACAAAGTGTGTAAGAAATGTCCCTAGTAATTGAGGTTCTGTTTTCCGCGGACTTGATGCTTTTGCCGTTCGATGAATTTGATGTTATTCTTGGGTTGGATTGGTTGACCGTGCATGATGCGGTAGTGAATTGCAAAAGCAAGACTATTGATTTGAGGTGCATAAATAACGAGATGATCCGAGTTGAGTCTACGGACTTAAAGGGTTGCCACTGTAATATCATCAATGGTGGCCCAAAATATGTAAGAAAGGGGTGCGAAGCATACCTTGCGTATGTACTTGATGATAAGGAGTTAGAAATAAAACCGAATCTGTGCGGTGGTTTGTGATTACCGGATGTTTTTCCCAAAGAATTACCGGGTTTGCCACTGTTCGGAGATAGAGTTTGGTATTGAGCTTGTACGGGACCACACCGATTTCGATAGCTCCGTATCGTATGGCACCAACGGAATTAAAGGAGTTGAAAGCTCAGTTGCAAGAGTTGGTGGATAGAGGTTTTGCTCGCCCGAGTTTTTCACCTTGGGGTGCACCAGTGTTGTTTGTGAAAAAGAAAGACGGAACCATGAGGTTGTGCATCGACTATCGTCAGCTTAATAAGGTGACAATAAAGAACAAATATCCGTTACTGCGTATCGATGATTTGTTAGATCAACTGAAGGGAGCCTCAGTGTTCTCAAAAATAGATTTGAGATCGGGCTATTATCGGTTCCGGAATCCGAGATTCGGATATACCCAAAACTGCCTTCAGAACAAGATATGGTCACTACGAGTTCTTAGTGATGCCGTTTGGGCTCACTAATGCCCCTGCGGTATTTATAGATTTGATGAATCGGATCTTCAGACCATATTTGGATCGGTTCGTAGTTGTGTTCATTGACGACATCTTGGTCTATTCAAGAGATGAGACCGAACATGCGGAGCACCTGAGATTAGTGTTGCAAATTTTACGGGATAAGCAGTTATATGCTAAGTTCAGCAAGTGTGAGTTCTGGTTAAGCGAGGTTAGCTTCTTGGGTCATGTGGTATCTGCATCGGGTATTCGAGTCGACCCGAGCAAAATTTAGCCATACTTAAGCGGAAGCCTCAGAAATATTACTAAGGTTCGAGCTTTTTGGGACTTGCTTAGGTTACTACCGACGGTTTGTAAAAGGATTCTCGATGATAGCCACACCCATGACGTAAACCGCTTGTAAAGATGTCAAGTTTGAATGGACGGAAAAGTGTCAGAAAAGTTTCGATCAATTGAAAACTCATTTGACGGAAGCTCCAGTATTAGTGCAGCCCGAATCTGGCAAAGAGTTTGTCATCTATAGTAACGCCTCCCTACTTGGGTTAGGTTGCGTATTGATGCAAGAAGGTCGAGTTGTGGCCTATGCGTCGAGACAATTAAAGCCACATGAGAAAAATTATCCGACCCATGATCTCGAATTGGCCGCCATCGTATTTGCCTTAAAGATATGGCGACATTACTTATTTGGTGAGAAGTGCCATGTGTATTCGGATCACAAAAGTCTCAAATATTTGATGACTCAAAGAGACTTAAATCTATGACAAAGACGTTGGCTCGAGTTGTTAAAAGATTATGAGCTTGTCATTGATTATCACCGGAAAGGCTAATGTGGTTGCGGACGCCTTAAGCGAAAATCACTTTGTTTTGCTTTACGAGCAATGAGTGTACACTTGTCTATTCTACCCGACAATGTGTTAATAGCCAATTAAAGGCCAAACCATTATTGACTCATCAAATTCGTGAAGCTCGAAAGTTGACGATGAGTTGGTTGCAAAACGAAATTTGAGTGTGTTCGAACAAGGAATCGGAGTTTCAAATTGATGATGATGATTGTTTGAGGTTTGAAGTCGTCTGTGTGTTCCAAGGAATTGAACTCATTTCGATGATTCGAATGAAGCCCATTGTAGCCGAATGTCAATTCCTCCGGGGAGTACGAAGATGTACAATGATTTGAAACGTCGGTTTTGGTGGCATGGTATGAAACGAGACATCTCCGACTTTGTTTCGAGATGTTTAATATGTCAACAAGTGAAAGCGGAACATCAAGTGCCTTCAGGGTTACTTCAGCCGATCACGATACACGAGTGGAAATAGGATCGAGTCACAATGGACTTTGTGTCCGGACTGCCATCGTCAGCAAGTAAGAAGGATGTGATTTGGGTTGTTGTTGATAGACTGACTAAGTCGGCTCACTTTATCCCCGTACGCGCGGATTTTTCAATGGATAAACTAGCTGAATTGTATGTTTCTCAGATTGTGAGATTACACGGGGTGCCTATTTCTATCGTGTCGGATAGAGATCCGAGATTCACCTCACGATTTTGGAAGAAATTGCAAGAAGCTTTGGGTACCAAGTTGCATTTCAGCACCGCCTTTCACCCCCAAACCGATGGTCAATCCGAGCGGATAATTCAGATACTTGAGGATATGTTGAGATGTTGCATCCTCGAGTTCGAGAGTTCATGGGAGCGGTATTTACCTTTGATTGAATTCGCACAACAACAAGTTTTCAAGCAAGTATTAAGATGGCACCTTACGAGGCTTTGTACGGGCGTAAATGCCGTACACCATTGTTTTGGACCGAGCTCGGTGAAAGCAAAATTTTCGGAGTGGATTTGATTAAAGATGCTAAACAGAAAGTAAAAGTAATCCGTGAAAATCTAAAGATAGCCTCCGATCGTCAGAAGTCGTACGCGGATCTGAAACGAAAAGACATTGAGTATCAGGTGGGAGATAAAGTGTTTCTTAAAGTTTCGCCTTGGAAAAAGATACTCAGATTTGGGCGCAAGGGCAAATTGAGTCCGAGGTTCATCGGGCCATATGAGATATCCGAACGAGTCGGTCCAGTTGCGTATCGTTTGATTTTGCCCCCTGAACTTGAAACGACGTCTTTCATGTTTCGATGCTTCGACGCTATAGATCTGATCCATCGCACATAATTAGTCCATCAGAGGTCAAAATTCAAGCCGATATGAGTTATGAAGAAGAACCGATTCGTATCCTAGCACGTGAAGTGAAAGAGTTGCGAAACAAAAGGGTTCCGCTAGTGAAAGTGTTATGGCTCAAGCACGGGATGGAAGAAGCTACTTGGGAACCCGAGAACTCTATGAAAGAGCGATACCCAAATCTATTTATCGGTAAGATTTTCGGGGACGAAAATTTCTTAAGTGGGGGAGAGTTGTGACAGCCCAAAATTGACCCTAGTCGGAATATGGTTTCGGGACCACAAAACCGAGGCATAAAAATAATTTAATATTTATTTTATTGCCTATAATGTGTGTTAACTCATGTGTAACATTTTTGATGTTTTGATTTAGAGTTATAAATGTGAATTTCACTAGAAAGGACCTAGTAGTAAACTTTGAAAGTATGATGGGGAAATGTGTGATGACTAATTAAAGCATGCATGCAAAACAATGGACTTGCATGTCAAACTTCCCCCCCCAATAGCTAGTGGCCGGCCATGACAAGGAATTATGGGCAAAACATGTCATGAAACATGTTTGGTAAGTGGGTTATGTTGGAATAAATAAAATAAGGAGTATGGAGAAAAAAAAATGTGTGTGGGAAGGCTTCTCCCCCTCCCCATTGCCGTGTAGGTAAGAAAAAAAAACAAAAAATTTTGTTCATCCATTTCACTCTCTTTTTGGCCGAAAATGCTAATGAAGAAGAAAGGAAGTTTGCTTCATGCTTGGTTTGGGAGAGGATTAGGAGGAGGCTTGGCTATAGTTGCATCAAGATTAAGCTCAAGAGCAAAGGGGAGCTAAATGCGATAAAGGAAAGGAAAAAGTAGTCGAGTAGCCATCGAAATCACTCGACCATGTCCGAGGTAAGTCTTCGAGTAATGACCCTACTTGAATTATATTGAAATCATGCTCCTTGTGTGTGGCTATTGAGCCGAAATTGTAAAGGTTTGATAAATATTTTGTGTTTGAGCCTTAGTAACGAAAATGAAATATGGATGTGTCGTGATTATTGATATATGTGTACATGAGCAATTGAATGAAACCCGGGCTAAGTCCCGAAGGCATTTATGCTAGTGATTATATCCGAGCTAAGACCAAGGCATTCGTGCGAGTTGTTAAATCCGGGCTAAGACCAAGGCATTCGACGAGTTGTTATATCCGGCTAAGACCCAAAGGCATTGGTGCAAGTTACCAAATCCAGGTTAAGACCAAGGCAATTGTGCTTGTGGTTATATCCGGTTAGATTCCGAAGGTACGTGATTCGGAAATGAGCAATCTTGCTGCAAAAATTTCAGTTGATGCGCTTGCAAAAATTCCAGCAATGAGGTATGTTCATATGTGCGTGAATTAGTGACCCCTTACAAGTAAGAATTCGCTCAGTCGATAGACGAGCTAGCGGCCTTTGGCTAAGTTGATCTTTTGTGTATGAATATAAGGGTGGTAATGTGAAGTAAGTATGATATTGAGGTTGTGTGCATATGAAATTATCCGTTTAGCTATATATATGAATGCCATGCTTTTGTTGTGCTGGAATTCCTTGCTCAAACTTACTAAGCATAAATTGCTTACTCCGTTTCTCTGTTTCTCTGTTTTATAGATTTTGCTCGTTAGCTATCGGATTCGGGATCATCAAGTCAAGTCATCCACACTATCAAAGCCCTTTTGGTACTCTTTTAGTTGAACTCGGATATGGCATGTATAGGACTACCCTTTGCTGTTTTTCAAGTACGTTTTGTGATGTATGTGTGTACCATGCGAAAATGGCTCGTAAAAGTGGAGTATGGCATTAGACCATTTGTGTTTATGTATATAAGTATGGTTTCATGATGTGACTACGGACTGAATGGAAGTGTTGGGCAAATGATCAGCCATTGGAATGGCTAAATATGATTATATGTGGACCTATGTATGACAAAACTCTAGTTGGTCCATGGAAACCACGAAATAGGTAAAATTTACCTTGAAAACAGATGCTGATAGCAGCAGTGGTGTGGATTTGAAAAATCACTAAAATATTTAGGAATGTAATTAAATAGTGAATAAATTATGTAAATGAACCTTGATGAATCTACTTTCATATGGAATAAACTAAACGGTCATATGAGTTATATGTTAAGAGATATTAAAGTTCTCGTGAAACAGAGCCAGAACGGTTTCTGGATTCCCTGTTCCGACTTTGGAAATTCATTGTAAATTAACCAGTGATAATTAGGAGTCATGCCATATATTTATAGATTCCTCTCTGAGTCTAGTTTCTATAGAAACAAACGGCATCAGTATTAAAGCCCTGTACAAGGAGATATTCAATTCGTAACGCACGAAGGTCAGTGTAGTCGAACCCTGGAATAGGGGAGACTTTAACTAATAAAATGTACTAATTGTATCTACCAAAAATTCTAGAAAAAAATCTGTAGATGGACATATGAGTCTAGTTTTAGGGAAAAATTAAGAAACTAATTTTCAAGCTTTGAAACTCAAGATATGATTTTTAAGGCGACTGTGACGCAGTAACCAGCTTGTTTGGAAATTTCTAAATGGACTGTGAAAATAGTTAAGTCTGTGTGCACCTTGTGTTCGATTCCGGTAACGGACTCGGGTACGGGGTGTTACACACTCAATATCGTCTGAATTAACTCAGGATTTCTCGGAACACAAAGTCTATTTCTGAATCTCAAACCATCATCAACATCAACTCAGAATTCAGAATCACATTGAGCTCGTTTTGCTATTAATCCATTATCAACCTTCTGAGCTTCGATAATTTGTTGTAAGAACAACGGTCTTGCTTTTAATTCAGCTAAAACTGAAACCATCATCAGACAGAACCAAATGAGCATTCATTGCAGGCAAAGCAAATAATGATTTTTGACTTAAAGCATCGACAACAACATTTACTTTTCCCGGGTGATAATCAATCACAAGTTCGTAGTCTTTTAGCAGTTCTAACCATCTTCTCTATCGCAGATTAAAATCTTTTTGTGTCATTAAATACTTCAAAATTTTATGATCAGAAAATACGTGACATTTCTCACCAAACAGATAGTGACACCAGATTTTCAAGGCAAACACAATAGCAGCTCACTCGAAGTCGTGAGTTGGATAGTTCTTTTCGTGCGGTTTCAACTGTCTCGAAGCATAAGGAATATCTTTTCCTTCTTGCATTAAAACACATCCCAAACCAATCAGCGAAGCATCACTATAAATCAAAAATTCTTTACCCGATTCAGGTTGTACCAAAACCGGAGCTTCAGTCAATAAAGCTTTTAACTGATCAAAGTTGTTCTGACACTTTTCAAACCACTCAAACTTCACATCTTTCTGGAGCAATTTTGTCAAAGGATTCGCAATCATTGAGAAACCTTTTATGAATCTTCTATAGTAACCAGCAAGTCGCAGAAAACTACGGACTCCAGATACATTCCTCGGAGATTTCCAATCTAGAATAGCTTAAATTTTTGATCGGATCAACTCGGATACCGGAGGCTGATACAATATGACCTAGGAAACCAACTTCTCGCAACCAAAATTCACATTTACTGAACTTTGCATACAACTGTTTATCTCGCAGAGTCTGTAGCACTATTCTCATATGTTCGACATGCTCAGATTCATCACGTGAATAAATCAATATGTCATCAATGAATACAACAACAAATTGATCTAGATACGGTCTAAAAATTCTATTCTTTAAATCCATAAAGACAGTAGGTGCATTCATTAATCCAAAAGGCATAACTAAAAATTCATAATGCTCGTACCTCATTCTGATCGTTGTTTTCGGAATGTCAGAGTCCTTTACTCGCAACTGATAGTAACCCGATCTCAGATCTATCTTTGAAAACACAGTAGCACCTTTCAACTGATCGAATAAGTCATCAATTCTGGGAAGAGGATATTTGTTCTTTATAGTCACTTTGTTAAGCTGATGATAATCAATACACATTCTCATTGTGCCATCTTTCTTTTTCACAAAGAGAATAGGAGCACCCCATGGTGAAAAGCTCGATCTAGCAAATCCTCGATCGGTCAATTCTTGCAACTGAGATTTTAATTCCTTTAACTTGGTCAGAGCCATTCTATATGGAGCTATCGAAATCAGAGTAGTACCAGGTACTAATTCAATGCCAAACTCGACTTTTTCAATCGGAGGCAAACCCGGTAGTTCTTCAGGAAACACATTAGAGAATTCACAGACAACAAGCACTGATTCAACTTTCTTATCATTCACTTTCGAGTCTAACACATAAACTAAGTAGGCTTCACAGCCTTTCTTCACATATTTCCGTGCTTTCATTACAAATATCACAGCTGGTAGTCCATTCCGATCACTAGACTCAATTCAAATTATCTCATCATTCTTACAGCTTAAATTAATGACTTTTCATTTGCAATTCACAATAGCATCGTGCAAAGTCAACCAGTCCATTCCTAGAATTATATCAAATTCATTAAAAGGAAAAAGCATCAAATCAGCAGGAAAACAGATATCTTGAATCAATAATGAGAAATTCTTGCAAACTTTATCAACCAAAATACTTTTTCCTAAGGGGTTCGATACTCTAATTACGAATTCAGTAGACTCTACAGGCAAAGTCTTACTGTGCACTAAATTTATACAAACGTAAGAATGCGTTGATCTAGGGTCTATCAATGCAATCACAGAAGTATCATAAAGAGTAAAAGTACCAGTAATTACGTCGGGAGACGAGGCTTCATCACGAGCTCGGATAGCATAGGCTCTTACAGGTGCTCTGGCCTCAGATCTAACAGCAGTATCCCCAGTAGCTCTGACCACCACTTTCATTTCTCGAATTTCTAGAAGGTCTACCCCTAGCTAAGGTGTTACTCGATCTCAGATTCTGTACATTCACTTGCTCAACAGGTTCAGAACAATCTCTTACAAAATGATCCAGAGATCAACATAGAAAATAGGCTCAGTTATTCAATTAATAATTTCCCAGATGTCTTTTACCACAGTGTTTACATTCAGACCTCTCAGATCAGACATTCCCGACACTTGGAACGGAAATAGTAGGAGTTCTAAAATTAGAATGCAATCTAGCTCGATCTCGATCCAAATGTCCTAAATCAGCCTTTGAACGGCTATAATTATCTTGAAATTTCTTTAGCACAGACTGAAATGATATACTCAATGATCTCTTTCTAACATCTCTGGCTTCAGAATCAGCTTTTCTTTTCTCTTTACTTAATTCTTCAACTTTACATGCTCGCTCAACGAGTACTACCATTTCTTTAATTTCCAAAATTCCAACTAATAGACGGATATCTTCGTTTAGTCCATCTTCAAACCTTTTGCACATTATTGCTTCATTCGATACATATTCACGTGCATACTGACACAATCTCACAAATTCACGTTCGTATTCAGTAACAGACATACGGCCCTGTTTAAGCTCGAGAAACTCTTTACGTTTCTGATCAATGAATCTCTGATTGATATATTTCTTCTAGAATTCAGATTGAAAGAAATCCCACATAACTTGTTCACTCAGAACCACAGATATTAAAGTTTTCCACCAATGATATGCCGTATCTCTCAGAAGTGAAACAGAACATTTAACACATTCCTCAAGATTCAGAGACATTTCATCAAACACTCATATTGTATTCTCTAACCAAAATTCGACTCTTTTAGCATCATCATTCATTGTAGCTTGAAACTCTTCATCTCTATACTTTCTAATCTTATCAACTGGTGGTTTACTCAACTGTACAAACTGTACCGGATTCACTCGTGGCATATCAAAAGTTTGAGGAGGATTAGCCGGGGGTGAATGTTGTTGTACAGCCGGATTGGTTCTAATATACTTAGTGAACCAATCATTCATCATCTGATAGAAGGATAGTTTAGCCTCACCATCACGGCTACTCGTAGCTGGTCGAGAATCAGTTTGCACCGTCCCTTGTGCGGGAGTAGGTGCATTGCTTTTAACATCGCCAGCTACAGCTCTATCGGGATCCATTACTATATAAAAGCACATTTCAATGTCAGGATTCATCACACTATCGTAGTTTCAGATATATGACATGTATAGCTAGACTCACATATGCTATGATTTAGTCCTAGAATAGACTAAACCATAGCTCTGATACCAATTAAAATGTAACACTCCTATCCCTTAACCGTCACCGGAATAGGTAAGGGGCATTACCAGACAGACAGAACATTACAGATCAATGCAGAATCACAGATATTACATAGTATTATTGCATAAGCAAATCAACAATTCATACCTTATAAAGGTCTCCAAGACCTAAGACATACTTTTAGAAAAGGGTCGGGACTAAACTGAACACATTCAGAATTTTTAGAACTTAGAGAAAATTTTTCAATTTTGTTGAGGTCACACGCCCGTGTGACCAGGCCGTGTGCCTTACACGGGCACCAGACACACCCATGTGATCCAGTCGTGCCAAAACAAAGTATATATACTGACTTTTACACACGACCAACAGACGCGGTCGTGTGCCATGGTCGTGTGATACTTAGCTAGATACTGACTTAAGCTCATGGCCATATGACACGCCCATGTGTCATAACCGTGTGGTCTTAAGAGGTTACTGCTTTGCATAAACGGTCACAAGGCACACCCGTGTTCCCTGATCGTGTGGCACAATGTAGGCTTGGTTTAAGCCAATTTGCTACCCCTTTTTGGGTCATTCCTACAAGCAATATTAAACAACATTATACCAAAAATTTTCAGCCAATTCCATGCTCAATACATGCTTAAACTTACCATTTCCACAACTTGATATATTTCAAAATGACCACCACATACAAGGCCATATAACCATCACAAGCATATACAATTTGGCATCACAAACCATTTACCAAAACTAAGCACAAACATACCATTTGCTAGCCAACTCTCATGGCATAACATATATACATGTCAAAGTTTAAATACATAGACTTTCTAGCCTATACATGCCATACTTAAAAATATTTACACTTTCAAAAGTACCAAAATGAGTTCGATAATGTGGTGACAATCTTTGACTATCACCGAGCCTTCAATAGCTACGATAACTGTAAAATAGACAAAAATCACACAGAGTAAGCTACAAAGAGCTTAGTAAGCCAAATACAATTAGTCTAACTATTAAAGGATATAAAGTAAAAGTCAATAGTAAGAATTCATAGCCATTTCACAGAGTAATTCATGAGCCTAACCATGCTCATTTGCTTGTATACATGTCATGTTTCATTTCCATGATTTCATACATACTTCGCATTCATTATTTCACAGAAACAGAGTCTTTCATATTCAGAAATTTAGTACAATACAAACGTACCTATATAGATTATACATTTCATATATTCATTCTTATATCTTGTACTCTATCATCAGATGCCTCTGTTTTAGACAGGGTCTTACACGAAATCAGATACGATGCCGGTGTCCCAGACATGGTCTTACACGTAAATCTTAAATCAAGGCCTGTGCCGCAGACACGGTCTTACACGATATCTCAGATCTATGTCAATGTTCCTTTAGAAACATACAGAGCTTTTTAGATACTAGCATATTATCGGAGTTTACTCAAAATTTATTTATCAAGCTCTCAAGTTCGTCCAATATAGATTACAGTTTGTATGTGCATAATTTAGTTAATTTAACACATAATTGTAATTTGACTTACCTCGTACGAATTTTAAACGGAAACGAGTCGACTATTCAATTATTTTGGACTTCCCTCGATCTAAGTCCGATTTTCTTTGTTCTTGATCTAATAATTCAAATTCAACCATTCAATCATTCATTTCATTCAAAATAATCCATGAACACATATTTAGGGCACTTTGCATTTTAGCCCTTACATTTTCACACTTTGACAATTTAGTCCATTTTTCACAAAATCACAAATATGCAAAATTCACCAAGACTATAGCTTAGCCGAATATACATAGCTTCCATACAAGTCCAAATAACATATTTAATTCACAATTTAGTCCTTCAAAACCTCACTTCACAAATTAGCCCAGATAGCTTTATTCCATCAAAAATTTAAGAACAAAGCATGATAATCTCACATATATCTTTCATAATCCATATAAAATCATTAGAAAGCTCATATAATCATCAATGACACATTTCATAATCTTCAACAAAAACAGAAATTCAGACATGGGTTTTGAAGAACACGAAGCAACGATCACAGAAACGTAGAAATTATCGAAAATCGAACAAATTTCATACCTCAATCTAGCTACCAATGTGTCAAATGTATAAAAGCTTCAAACCCTACTTCTTTTTTCTGATTTTTGGCTATCATGCATGATAAAATGGCTTCCATTCATTTTATTTTATTAATCATAACATTAAAAATAAGTTTACCATTTTACCCTTAATGAATTAACATAAAATTTTACCTAACACATGTCCTTTTATGACAAAATGCACTATCAATGGTCAAATTGACATGCAAGTGCTTCATACTTTCTTTTTATAGCAATTTAATGCCTTTAACAATTAGCATGCAACTTTTGTATTTTACGCGATTTAGTCCTTTATCATAATTAAGCACAGAAACAGACAAATTAAATCACAGAAACTTCACAGATATAAATTCACATATCACAAACATAGAAAATAATATTAAAATATTTTTTAGAATCAGTTACGTGGTCTCGAAACCACTGTTCCGACTAGGGTCTAAATCGGACTGTTACATTAAACTTATGTATGATTTAAATGCATGAGATATTTGTTATATTGTGTATTAGAAAGGGTGCTATTTATGATTGAATGATATTTATTGATACCAATACAATGGTAATTGGAAAGATTGGAACACTATTTCCATTTACTGAAAGTATGGCATTATTGAGGACATGCTGTGTAACACCCCAAGCCCAGCCCGGACGTTATGGCCGAATTTGGCATGTCACATTGAAGTGTTTTAGTGAAAACTGTGTTTTCATTGAAAACCCTTCCTAAAAGAAAAGAAAATCTTAAAAATAAACTCCTTTCAATCACTTTTTTGAAACATAAGATTTGATGAAAATATGTCACTTAAAAATTTAGTAGCGGAAACGTAGAAAAGACATACTATAGTTTAAGGAACCATGTTCAACTTCTTATAATTACATCACATAGAAATAATAATCCAAATAATAACAAAATGGAAGCCCTATTACAATCTGATTTGAATAGTACTTAATAAAATAGAAACTTATATGCCTTTTAAAAAAAAACAAGTCCAAATTATCTTACTAGCTGGCCACCCAGAGTCCCTCCAAATATCGAACCTTCTACTGAGAATCACCTAAAAATAAAATAAAAGAGGGGGTGAGTTTTCGCAAACTAAGTGTGTACAACCCTCGATGAAAAGTAAGCATTCAATAATCATTACACATAAAACATGCAATGCAATCCCATCTCAATAATCCATCCGCTACATACCAGCTCCATCCCCCGTCACACCATGTGGGGATATAAATATCGACCCACCCAACTGACACATCAATGGTAGCCTAGTTACGGAACTACGTTCATTTACTTATTGGGCTTTAAAAGCCGTCGGTGGATCCACGATTGTCAAGCAACCATGCGATCCTCATATACTTCCTCTATTCCATAATCCCCAACCTATATGCAACCTAAGCAGAATATCATATGTATGCATGTCACATCCATAAAACTTACATTTAACATCTAGGGGTATTTTGGTCATTTTCGCCCTTAGGGGCATTTTGGTAATTTCCCTTTATTACGGTTTTCACTTACCTTGGCCCGTTAACAAATCCCATGAGCTAAGATGAACAAATACTATGCACCAGGTAGGACTCCAGAGAAGAGGAGGTGAGTCATTAAGGTCGCTTAAGTACCAAGCTTTCCCTAGATCCAATCCTAGACATGCATATACCCGTTGCCACACCTTAACCCTCTGACTTTTCCATGGTCACAATATATTAATAAAGTTTTATGTAGTTATCATATACTAGGCCCAAAACCCCTACATACATGCATATGGCCCACTTGGCCCATCTCATTCATATGGCCCATCAATCCCAATTCATATTCATATGGCCTATTAGGCCCAAATCACCTTTATATGGCCCGTTAGGCCCAAATCATGTTATATTCATCCTCACACACAAATTTTCTATCACATAGCATCAATTATCAAAATTTTGCCTATTATAGGCCCAACAGCCCATCAGGCCTATTAAGCATATTCTGGCCCGGTTGGCTAGATCACAGCCCAAGTCCATGGAATCGTCCATGAGCCTCAGACAACCTATCAGTTTCCTCTTCACCAGTGTTCGCGCACTCGCAAGACTACCGCAGCCAAACTTTCGGCTTTTCGACTTTTGCCGATCTACTTGTGTGTGCAGTGTATGTACACACCTGGTAAGAAAGCGTGTTACGATTCCCTTAGTCACCAACCTAAAAACGATATCATCCTACAATTAATCGTATGCCTAATACATATTTTTACTAAAATCGAAAGCTCACCTTTCACCTTACCTTGCGCGACAAGTATAACAACCCCTTCTTTAATCACTAACCACGATCAACTCCTAGACTTGCATCAATCTTAACTATTAAAACAAGAATAATAGGTGACTCGTATCCAATACAAGTCCCCTTACCTTAACTATGACCATTCAGCCAACTAAGATTAAGAGTACTTACCAACGTCTCTCACCTGAAGAGCAAATCAGCAAGGATCTAAAAATAGAAATTTGATAACGATTCCTACCCAAAAATTGATTAGAAGAAGTGAGGAACAATAATCGATTCCTTAACAAAAACTGACTGGAAGAGCAACACTTATTCTAGATTCAGTCAAAGAGTGTAACAGTCCGATTTTGACCCTAGTCGAAGTAGTGGTTTTGGGACCACAAATCTTTGTCTGAAAAATATTTTAATATTATTTTCTATTTCTGTGATATGTGAATTTACATTTGCGAAATTTCTGTGATTAAATTTGTCTGTTTCTATGCTTAATTATGAAAAAGGATTAAATCGAGTAAAGTGTAAAACTTGAGGGCTAAATGTTAAAGCACCTAATTGGCTTGGCTTATAAAATATGGGTCCTTGCATGTCAAATTTACCATTTACATTAATGGTGGACAACTATAGACATGTTAGCTAAGCTTTAATGAATTATAACTAAAGGGTATTTTGGTCAATTGTAAATTAAACATATCTTAAATAATTATAACATAAAATGTTATTCATTTTTATCATTATCTTGGCCGATTGAAGCAAGAAAAGAATCAAATTGGGGTTTTGATATTCGGCTAGCTTAATCCTTGATTAAGGTATGAATTTTCGTCCATTTTTGATAATTTCTACGTTTCTGTGATCGTTGCTTCGTGTTCTTCAAAGCCCATGTCTGAAATTCTGTTTCTGTTAAAGATTTCAGAAATTCCATTGTTGATACCATGAGTGTTATGATGTTTTTGAATGAATTATGAAGGCTTGGTAGATGGTTTATAAGTTTTGTCTTTGAGCTTTTGATGAAATTGAGTTATTTGGGTTAAATTTTGAAAATGAGGTTTTGAAGGACTAAATTGTGAATTGAACATGTTGTAGGGGCTTATATAGAAGCCATGAAAATTCGACTAGCCCTTGTTGTAAAGAAATTTTGCATATTGGTGATTTTGTGAAAAATAGACTAAATTGTCAAAGTGTAAAACTGTAAGGGCTAAAATGTAAAGTTCCCTAAATATGTGTATATGGATTAAATTGAATGAAATGAATGATTGAATTGTTGAATTTGTATTGTATTAGATCGAGAACAAAGAAAATCAGACTTAGATCGAGAACAAAGAAAATCGGACTTGATCGAGGAAAGTATAAAATAGTCGAATAGTCGACTCGTTCCGTACGAAATCCGTCTGAGGTAAGTCAAATTACAATTACGTGTTAATTTGAATAAATTCTGCACATATAAACTGTAATCTGTATTGGATGGCCTTGAGTGCTTGATGATTATCTTTGAAGTAAAATATGATAATATGATAATATTTGAAAAGCTCTGTATGTTCCTAAGCAAAGTTGACATCTGTCTGAGACATCGTGTAAGACCGTGTCTAGGACACAGGCCTCGATTGAGATTTATGTATAAGACCATGTCTGGGACATCGGCATCGTATCTAATTTCGTGTAAGACCCTGTCTGAGATAGAGGCATCGATATTATACTACATGTAAGACCACGTCCGGGACGTCAGCATTGTACTTGTTTATGAGCATCTGTATCGTTTCTGACCTGTCTGATGATAGCATACGAAATCTGAGATTGAGTTTATGAAATGTATAACCTATGCAGGTACGTTTGTATCGTACTAAATTTCTGAATAGGAAAAATTCTGTCTCTGTGAAATATGAATGGAAATGAAGTATGACATATATGCAAACAAAGGATCATGATTAAGTTTATGAATTATTCTATGAAATGGTTGTGAATCTATATGGTTGAAATGTACTTATATGCTTTATCATTTAGACCAATTGTATTATGCTTTCTAAGCTCTTTGTAGCTTACTTTGTATGTTTACTGTCTGTTTTACAGTTATCGTAGCTACTAAAGGCTCAGGGATAGTCGAGGATCGTCACCACACTATTGATCTCATTGTGGTACTTTTGAAAGTGTACATATTTTAAAGTATGGCATGTATAGGCTAGAAAGTCTATGTATATATAAGTTTTGATGTGTATATATTATGCCATAGGAGTTGGCTAGCAAATGAAATGTTGTATATAGTTTTGGTATTTGGTTGATGGTGCCAAATGATGTATGGTTGTAGTGTTTTATGAGCTAATATGTTTTTGTTATAATGAAGCATGTTTTGAGCATGGAATTGGTTGGAAATTTTGGTATGAATGTTGTATATTATTGCTTGTAGGATTGGACCCAAAAAGGGGTGGCAAATTTGGCTTAAACCAAGCCTGCTTGGTGTCATACGGTCAGGGGACACGGGCGTACCTTGTAGTCGTGTAAGAAAAGTAGTATTCTCCTAAGAACCACATGGTCTTGACACACAGGCGTGTCATATGGCTGTGGGCTAAAATCAATAGCTAGCTAAGTATCACACGACCATAGTACACGGGCGTGCCTATTGACCGTGTGGAAAAGTTAGTATAGGACCTATTTTTGGCACGGCTGGTTCACATGGGCATGTCTAGTGCCCATGTGTGACACACGGCCTAGTCGCACGGGTGTGTGACTTTAACAATTTGAAAGAATTGGTTGAGTTTTGAAAGTTCTAAATGCATTCGTTTTAGTTCTGACCTTTCTTAAATGTATGTTTTAGGTCTCGTAGACCGTATTAATAAATGAATTGTTGATGAATGCCTCTGTATTAATGATATTTAATATATGTTATTCTATATTGCTCTAAAATATTTTGTCTATCTGGTAATGTCTTGTAACCCTAATTCGATGTCATTTACGAGTTAGTGGTGTTGCATTTTATTGGTATCAGAGCTATGGTTTAGTCTAGGACTACCATAGCGTATTTGAGTCTAGCTATACATGCCATATATCTGAAACTGTGATAGTTTGATGACTCCTAACATTGAAATGTGCTTTTATATAGCAAATGGATCCCGATAGAGCTGTAGCTGACGATGTAGAAAACAATGCGCCTGCTCCTACGCAAGGGACGGTGCAAACTGATTCTAGACCAGCTACGAGTAGCTGTGATGGTGAGGCTAAGCAAGCCTTCTATCAGATGATGAATGAATGTTTCACCCAATACATTAGAACCAATCCGACTGTACAACAACCTCCACTCCCGGTTAATCCTCCTCAAACTTCTAATATGCCACGAATGAATCTGGTATAGTTGAGTAAACCACCGGTTGATAAGATTGGAAAGTATGGGGCTGAAGAGTTCCGAGCTACAATGAATGATGATGCTGAAAGAGCCAAATTCTGGTTAGAGAATACAATACGAATGTTTGATGAAATGTCTCTGAGTCCTAAGGAATGTGTTAAATGTTCTGTTTCACTTCTAAGAGATATGACATATCATTGGTGGAAAACTTTAATATCTGTGGTTTCGAGTGAACAAGTTACGTGGGATTTCTTTCAATCTGAATTCCAGAAGAAATATATCAATCAGAGATTCATTGATCAAAAACATAAAGAGTTTCTCGAGCTTAAACAGGGTCGTATGTCTGTTACTGAATAAGAACGTGAATTTGTGAGATTGTGTCAGTATGCACGTGAATGTGTATCGAATAAAGCAATAATGTGCAAAAGGTTTGAAGATGGACTAAACGAAGATATCCGTCTATTAGTTGGAATTTTGGAAATTAAAGAAATAGTAGTACTCGTTGAGCAAGCATGTAAAGTTGAAGAATTAAGTAAAGAGAAAACAAAAGTTGATTCTGAAGCCAGAGATGTTAGAAAGAGATCTTTGAGTAGATCATTTCAGTCTGTTCCAAAGAAATTTCGAGATGATTATAGCCGTTCAAAGGCTGATTTAGGACATTTGAATCGAGATCGAGCTAGATCGCATTCTAATTTCAAAACTCCTACTACTTCTGTTGCAAGTGTCGGGAATGTCTGATCTGAGAGATCTGAATGTAAACACTATGGTTAATGACATCTGGGAAATTGTAGATTGAATAACTGAGCCTGTTTTGTATGTGGATCTCTGGATCATTTTGTAAGAGATTGTTCTTAACCTGTTGAGCAAGTGAATGTACAAAATCCGAGACCGAGTAATACCTTAGCTAGAGGCAGACTTTCCAGAAATTCGAGAAATGCAAGTGGTGGTCAAAGAGCTACTGGTGATACTGCTGTTAAATCTGAGGCTAGAGTACCTGTTAGAGCCTATGCTATCCGAGCTCGTGATGAAGCCTTGTCTCCCAACGTGATTAATGATACTTTTACTCTTTATGATACTTCTATGATTGCATTGATAGACCCTAGATCAACGCATTCTTACGTTTGTATGAATTTAGTGCACAGTAAGACTTTGCCTGTAGAGTCTATTGAATTTGTAATTAGAGTATCAAACCCCTTAGGCAAAAGTGTTTTGGTTGATAAAGTCTGCAAGAATTTCTCGTTATTGATTAGAGATATCTGTTTTCCTGCTGATCTGATGCTTTTGCCTTTCGATAAATTTGATATAATTCAGGGAATGGACTAGTTGACTTTGCACGATGCTATTGTGAATTGCAAATGAAAAGTCATTGATTTAAGGTGTAAAAATGATGAGATAATTTGAATTGAGTCTAGTGATCTGAATGGACTGCCAGCTGTGATATCTGCAATGAAAGCACAGAGATATGTGAAGAAAGGTTGTGAAGCCTACTTAGTTTATGTGTTAGATTCAAAAGTGAATGATAAGAAAGTTGAATCAGTGCCTGTTGTCTGTGAATTCTCTGATGTGTTTCCTGAAGAATTACCGAGTTTGCCTCCGATTTGAGAAGTTGAGTTTGGCATTGAATTAGTACTGGGTACTACTCCGATTTCAATAGCTTCGTATAGAATGGCTCCGACTGAGTTAAAGGAATTAAAATCTCGGTTGCAAGAATTGATTGATCGAGGGTTTGCTAGACTGAGTTTTTCACCATGGGGTGCTCCTATTCTGTTTGTGAAAAAGAAAGATGGCACAATGAGAATGTGTATTGATGACAAATGACTTAATAAAGTGGTATCATGAACAAATACCCTCTGCCTAGAATTGATGATTTATTCGATCAGTTGAAAGGTGCTACTGTGTTTTCTAAGGTGGATCTGAGATCGGGTTACTACATGTTGCGAGTAAAGAATTCTAATATTCTAAAAACTACTTTTAGAACGAGTTCGGGCATTATGAATTTTTAGTTATGTCTTTTGGTTTAACGAATGCACCTGTTGTATTTATGAACTTAATGAATAGAATTTTCAGACCGTATCTAGATCAATTTGTTATTGTATTCATTGATGATATATTGATTTATTCACGTGATGAATCTGAGCATGCTGAACATCTGAAAACAGTGCTACAGACTCTGCGAGATAAATAGTTGTATGCAAAGTTTAATAAATGTAAATTCTGGTTGCGAGAAGTTGGTTTTTTTGGGTCATATTGTATCAGCTTCCAGTATCCGAGTTGATCCAAGCAAGATTTCAGCTATTCTGGATTGGAAGCCTCCGAGGAATGTATCTGAAGTCTGCAGTCTTCTAGGACTTTTCGGTTAGTACAGACGATTTGTAAAAGATTTCTCTTTGATAGCAACTCCGTTAACAAAGTTACTTTAAAAAGATGTAAAATTTGAATGGTCTAAAAAGTGTCAGAAAAGTTTTGATCGGTTAAAAACTCTGTTAACTGAAGCTCCCATACTTGTGTAACCTGAGTTAGGTAAAGAATTCGTTGTTTACAGCGATGCTTCATTGAATGGACTCGGTTGTGTTTTAATGTAAGAAAGAAAAGTTGTTGCTTATGCTTCGAGACAATTAAAGCCGCATGAGAAGAACTATCTAACACACGACCTTGAGTTAGCTTCCATTGTGTTTGCTTTGAAGATCTGGCGTTACTATCTGTTCAGTGAGAAATGTCATGTGTTTTATGATAATAAAAGTCTGAAGTATTTAATGACGCAAAAAGATTTGAATTTACGACAGAGAAGATGGTTAGAACTGTTAAAAGACTACAAGCTTGTGATTAATTATCACCCAGGAAAAGTAGATATGGTTGCTGATGCTTTGAGTCGAAAATTGTTATTTGCAATGAATGCTTGTTTAGTTCTATCTGATGATTATTCAGTTTTAGCTTAATTAAAACCGAGACCTTTGTTTCTACAACAGATTATCAAAGCTCAGAAGATTGATAATGAGATTATGGCTAAACGAACTCAGTGCAATTTTGATTCTGATTCTAAATTCCAGACAGATGTTGATGACTGTTTGAGGTTCAGAAATAGACTTTGTGTTCCAAGAAATCTAGATTTGATTCAAACAATTTTGAGTGAAGCCTACAGTAGTAGATTTTCTGTACATCCAGGAAGTACGAAAATGTATAACGATTTGAAACAACTATATTGGTGGCCGGGAATAAAAAGAGATATTTCTGACTTTGTTTCGAGATGTTTTATCTGTTAGCAAGTTAAAGCTGAGCATCAGGTGTCATCCGGGTTATTACAACCAATTATGATTCAGGAGTGGAAATGGGATCGTGTGACCATGGATTTTGTTTCGGGTTTGCCTCTGTCTCCGAAAAAGAAAGGCGCAATTTGGGTTGTAGTTGATCGTTTGACGAAATCAGCTCATTTTATTTTGATTCAGTTTGATTATTCGCTTTATAAGCTAGCTGAGTTGTATATTTCTGATTTTGTGAGATTGCATGGTGTGCCATTGTCAATAACGTCTGATAGGGACCCGATATTTACATCGCAATTTTGGAAGAAATTGCAGGATGCTATGGGTACTAAATTGCATTTTAGCACTGCTTTTCATCTGCAAACGGATGGTCAATCTGAACGGATTATTCAGATACTTGAGGATATGTTGAGATGTTGCATTCTCGAGTTTGAAGGTGCGTGGGAATAGTATCTACCTTTGATTGAATTCGCTTATAATAACAATTTTCAATAGAGAATTAAAATGGCACCGTACGAAGCCTTATACAGTAGGAAGTGTAGAACTCCGTTATACTTGTCTAAGCTCAGTGAGAATAAAATTTACGATATTGATCTGATAAAAAAAACAGAATAAAAAGTGAAAGTAATCTGAGATAGTTTGAAAGCTGCCTCTAGTTGTCAGAAATCATATGCAGATTTGAAAAGAAAAGATATAGAATTTAAGGTCGGTGATAAAGTGTTTCTGAAAGTATCTCCGTGGAAGAAACTTTCCAATTTGGCAAAAAGGGCAAGTTGAGTCCGAGGTTCATTGGACCATATGAAATCATCGAGTGAGTTGGATCGGTTGCTTATAGATTGAGGCTACCATCTGGGTTCGAAAAGATTCATAATGTGTTTCACGTATCAATGCTTCGACGGTATAGATCTGATCCGTCCCATGTGGTATCCTCTTCTGAAATTGAGATTCAATCTGATATGACTTACGAAGAAAAACCAATCCATATTTTAGGCCACGAGATTAAAGAAATGCGAAACAAGAAAATTCCTCTTGTTAAAGTGATGCACCATCGTCACGGTGTTGAAGAGGCTACGTAGGAGCTTGAAGATTCAATGAGACAACAATATCCGAATCTGTTTAATGGTAAGATTTTCGGGGATGAAAACCCCTAAGGGGGAGAATTGTAACAGTCCAATTTTGACCCTAGTTGGAATAGTGGTTTCAGGACCACAAATCCAAGTTTGAAAAATATTTTAATATTATTTTCTGTGTTTGTGATATGTGAATTTACATCTGCGAAATTTCTATGATTAAATTTGTCTGTTTCTGTGCTTAATTATGAAAAAGGATTAAATCGCGTAAAGTGTAAAAGTTGAGTGCTAAATGTTAAAACACCTAATTGGCTTGGCTTTTAAAATATGGGTTCTTGCATGTCAAATTTACCATTTATGTTAATGGTGGACGATTATGGACATGTTAGGTAAGCTTTAATGAATTATAACTAAAGGGTATTTTGGTCAATTGTAAATTAAAGATATGTTAAATAATTATAACATAAAATAGTATTCATTTTTACCATTTTCTTGGCCGATTGAAGCAAGAAAAAGAATCAAATTGGGTTTTTGATATTCGGCTAGCTTAATCCCTAATTAAGGTATGAATTTTCGTCCCTTGTTGATAATTTCTACGTTTCTGTAATCGTTGTTTCGTGTTCTTCAAAGCCCATGTCTGAGTTTCTATTTCTGTTAAAGATTTCATGAAATTCCATTGTTGATATCATGAGTGTTATGATGTTTTTAAATGAATTATGAAGGCTTGGTAGATGGTTCATAAGTTTTGTCTTTGAGCTTTTGATGAAATTGAGCTATTTGGGTTAAATTTTGAAAATGAAGTTTTGAAGGACTAAATTATGAATTGAACATGTTGTAGGGGCTTATATAGAAGCCATGAAAATTTTGCTAGCCCTTGTTGTAAAGCAATTTTGCATATTGGTGATTTTATGAAAAATAGACTAAATTGTCAAAGTGTGAAAATGTAAGGGCTAAAATGTAAAGTACCCTAAATATGAGTATATGGATTAAATTGAATGAAATGAATGATTGAATGGTCGAATTTGTATTGTATTAGATCGAGAACATAGAAAATCAGACTTAGATCGAGGAAAGTATAAAATAGTCGAATAGTCGACTCGTTCCGTACGAAATCCGTCTGAGGTAAGTCAAATTACAATTACGTGTTAATTTGAATAAATTCTGCACATATAAACTGTAATCTGTATTGGATGGCCTTAAGTGCCTGATGATTATCTTTTGAGTAAAGTATGATAATATGATAATATTTGAAAAGCTCTGTATGTTCCTAAGCAAAGTTGACATCTGTCTGAGACATCATGTAAGACCGTGTTTGGGACACAGACTTCGATTGAGATTTAAGTATAAGACCATGTCTGGGACATCGACATCATATCTGACTTCATGGAAGACCCTATTTGGGACAAAGGCATCGATATTGTACTACATGTAAGACCACGTCCGGGACGTCAACATTGTACTTGTTTATGAGCATCTGTATCATTTTTGACCCGTCTGATGATAGTGTACGGAATCTGAGATTGAGAATATGAAATGTATAACCTATGCAGGTACGTTTGTATCGTACTAAATTTCTAAATATGAAAAACTCTGTCTCTGTGAAATATGTATGGAAATGAAGTATGACGTATATGCAAACAAATGAGCATGATTAAGTTTATGAATTTTTCTATGAAATGGTTATGAATCTATATGGTTGAATTGTACTTATATGCTTTAAAATTTAGACCAATTGTATTATGCTTAGTAAGCTCTTTGTAGTTTACTCTGTGTGTTTACTGTCTGTTTTACAGTTATCGTAGCTACTAAAGGCTCAGGGTTAGTCGAGGATCGTCACCACACTATCGATCTCATTTTGGTACTTTTGAAAGTGTACATATTTTAAAGTAAGGCATGTATAGGCTAGAAAGTCTATGTTTATATAAGTTTTGATGTGTATATATTATGCCATAGGAGTTGGCTAGCAAATGAAATGTTGTATATAGTTTTGGTATTTGGTTGATGGTGCCAAATGATGTATGGTTGTAGTGTTTTATGAGCTAATATGTTTTTGTTATAATGAAGCATGTTTTGAGCATGGAATTGGTTGGAAATTTTGGTATGAATGTTGTATATTATTGCTTGTAGGATTGGACCCAAAAAGGGGTGGCAAATTTGGCTTAAACCAAGCCTGCTTGGTGCCACATGGTCAGGGGACAAGGGCGTGCCTCATGGCCGTGTAAGAAAAGCAATATTCTCCTAAGAACCACACGGTCTTGACACACGGGCGTGCCATATGGCCGTGGGCTAAATTCAGTAGCTAGCTAAGTATCACACAACCATAGTACACGAGCGTGCCTATTGGCCGTGTGAAAAAGTCAGTATATGACCTATTTTTGGCACGCTGGGTCACATGGGCGTGTCTAGTGCCCGTGTGTGAC
The DNA here is from genome assembly GCF_025698485.1 of Gossypium arboreum. Classification (NCBI taxonomy): domain Eukaryota; kingdom Viridiplantae; phylum Streptophyta; class Magnoliopsida; order Malvales; family Malvaceae; genus Gossypium; species Gossypium arboreum. The sequence continues at coordinate 56,125,755 of NC_069070.1, forward strand.
GCAGGGCTAGTCGTACGGGCGTGTGACTTTAACAGTTTGAAAGAATTGGTTGAGTTCTAAAAGTTCTAAATGCATTCATTTTAGTTTCGACCTTTCTTAAATGTATGTTTTAGGTCTCGTAGACTGTACTAATAAATGAATTGTTGATGAATGCCTCTGTATTAATGATATTTAATATATGTTATTCTGTATTGGTCTGAAATATTCTGTCTGTCTGGTAATGCCTCGTAACCCTAATCCTATGTCGGTTATGGGTTAGGGGTGTTACAAAGAGTATTCGGCCCTTAGAAGATTCGGCTTCCAAAATTAGTATGGGAATAAGGTATATTTGGAACAGATTAAAGAAGAAGAGTAAAAGAAGAAATTGACAGAAAGAAAGAAAAACAAAAGGGTTTTCGGCTTTTTGGATCTTGAAACGAAAAGGGTTTCCGGTAGCAAGGTGAAAAACATTTCGGCATTAGTCTGATACCCCTTGCATTTGGCACCTATTTATAACCTTTATGGCCGAATTCCTCAAGCCCAAGTTCCCATTTCGGCTCCACGTGTTCCTCATTTCTCATTTACTCGTTTTTCTCCCTGATAACCCCTTGATCCTTTCCTCAAATTTCTCTTCTAATCACTCCCCTTGGAGTCCATCTTCATGCCAGTGCCATCCTTCTAGAAGGCCAAAATTAAACTTCTAAAAATACTAAACTAGGATTCAAACCTTGGATCTCCTTGCTAGCCACTAATGCCACCTCCCTACACTCCAAGTGGCGTCACTTAGCCACTTTTCCACAAGGCTTTTTGATGCCATTTTTCCCTATCTTTATTTAAAAGCCCAACTACTTGCCAACAAGGTCCTTTTAATAATTAAACTATAATTTTATTTACCCCTAGGTTCGAACTCAAGCCTTAATTAAAACCTACTATAATTATCACATAGCTAGGAACATAAAACACAATTTTTATCAAAATCGAAAACAAAGAAAGTTCGAGATTTCAGGATTTGTGGGTTTCGGGATTTTTGGGGCATTACATGCTGAGCATGTCAAATGAATGTGAAAATTATTGAGATATGATTATGTATAAAATTGTGTGACATATTGCATATGCATTGGGTTAGGATTTTGTGGTGGACAAAGGAGTTCCGTGGAGTTGTAACATCCCGAATTAGGGCCTAGTCGGAACAATGTTTTCGGGATCACAAATCTGACACAATAAAATTTGTTTTTATTATATTTTTACGGTCTACAATTTCATGGGTGATTTCGTGAAATTTTCGTTCGAAAATTTTGAGGTTTAGGCACTCAATTTGGTCAAAAAGACTAAATTGTAAAAAGTGCAAAAGTTGATTTCTACATGTTAGAGGTGTCTAGTTGTTATGAAATTTTAAATTGGAGGCCCTTAAATGGTAATTAGACCAATGGATAATTTGTTGGACAAAAATGGACATGAAATGGGTGAAATAGAATATTTTTAAGATAGGGGCATTATGGTAATCTAGTAATTAAAATGAATTAAAAACAAAATTAAAAGCCAATTTTTGTCCATCTTCTACCCCATGGCCGAAACTTGCATGGAGAAGACATATCTAGGGTTTTTCAAGCTTCCAAGCTCGATTGTAAGTCTGTTCTAGCCCCGTTTTTAATGATTTTTACGTTTTTAAAATCCTCGTAACAAGATCTACTCATTTCTACCCATATTTTGAGCTAGGGTTTGTGTTTAAAAATTTACCCATGGATGAAATGCATTTTTTTATGTCTAATGGTAGAATATGAATGCTCGATGTGTAATAAACGACTTTACTAAGTGATTTTCGATGAAATTGTCAAAAATGAAAGTTTTGTAAAAGTTACAAAATTTGTCATAAAAGTGTGATTTAGTGGAAATTAGGGGCTGCTACAGTTATGAAAATGATTCAGCTAGGCTTAAAATGCAAGAAAATTGAGTAAAAATCATTTTACGAGACTAGGGGCCAAAGTGCAAATATGTGAAAGTTTAGGTGTCAAAATGTAAATTTGTAAAAGTATGATTTTTGGACCCATACGAATAATGTGACTAATTAGTAAGCTAAATGTGGTATTATAGATCAAGGAAAATGAGATTTGGGCATAGATTGGAAATGAATGAGACTATAGACTAAATTAGAATATATAGTCGTACTCGAACCCGAGGTAAGTTCATGTGAATTTAATAATGCAATATTGTATTTGAATGGTAATGCTTTGATATTACACGAGTTGTAAGTATATATATATGAATAATTTGATATTATGTGATTATTTTGATGATATAACCTGTTCTTAATGTTTTGCTATTATGATGAAATTGTTACAATGCCATGTGATTATGAGATATTGCTATGTGAATGGAGCCACAATTCGAGTACCTCCGATAAAGGTTTGGAAGTTTGATGGAATATGATGTTTCTTTGAAACGAGTAAGTTTGTATATAAATAATATTTCAATTATTTTTATGTTATTATATTTTGTTATTATATGAGATGTGGCTACCTATAGAATGACCAATTGGTGTAAACTACGAATCGGAATAGACTAAGAACGAGTTAGTAAAATGTTGAAAAGTGAAGAATTTCCCGATTGAACCTTCGAAATAGAAGAGATACAAATGATTCGTTGTGAGTCACGTGTGTAGTACTAAGTGCAGGCTACTACGTGTACCAGATTGATAGGTTGCATGTGTAGTACTAACTGTAGGCTACTATGTGTACCCGTTAACTTCGATCATGTGTGTAGTACTAAGTGTAGGCTAATACATGTATCAGATGGTTAAATCACATGTGTCGTACTAAGTGCAGGCTACTACATGTACCAGATTGATAGGTCGCATGTGTAGTACTAAGTCTAGGCTACTACTTATACCATATTGATAGGTTGTATGTGTAGTACTAAGTGCAGGCTACTATGCATACTAGAGAGCTTCGGTTACAAGGGTGGTATATGCACAGGCCACCGGATATCTGTTACTATTCCGATGAGTTCAACGAGAAATTTACTCAGTGAAAATACATATATACATGACTATGTAATGAATAAGTGCAAGTATATCTATGTGAAAAGTTGTGAGCAATGTGCTCGATAGTTGAGCTAATCTTTTGGTAAGATAGAATGGAGTAAGTGAAATTATGTAAAAGTGAAATTTTGTAATAAAACAATTTAGGATAACAACAGTTGTGTGAATTTGAAAAATCACCAAAAATGGTAGAAATTGAATTAGAGGTTGAATAAGATATGAAATTAAAGCTTAATGAGTCTATTTTCTTATAAAAGAAACGATGAAGGCAAAAGAATTTCATATCCTGTGATAATTTGATTTTTGTGAGACAGGGTTAGAATGATTTTGGAATCCCCTATTCTATTTTGGGAAAATCATTGAAAATTGTAAAAAAATAATTATGGGTCATAATTTTCATTATTGAAATTCTCAATGAGTATAGTTTTTGGGAAAATTATCGGTTCTCAATTTGGAGTCCCGTACCATGAGATAAATAATTTTTAGTGAAGAGATTTTGGAGCTGTCAAACAGTGAAATATGGGTATATTTAATGAATAATATGTACTTATTGGCTAGACCAAAAATTCTAAAAATTTTATGGTATGAAGATATATGAGTCTAGTTTCATATAAAATTAACGTATCTTAATTCTCCAGATATAAATAAATTAGTAACTATGACTCGAGAAATCAGCATGACTAGAAAATCAGCAAAAGTGTAATTATGATTACATTTCCATGGAATCATGTTGATAATTTGCTTATTATTTTCATATGGACTTACTAAGCTTTAAGCTTACTCCCTCCTCTCCATTTCCTTAGTGTTTTCAGGTCAGCTCGGGGTTGGAGATCGTCGGAGGTAGCATCACACTATCAAGCCAACAACTCTGGAGTATTGTCATATGTGTATTAAATACTTTCAAGTGAGTGGCATGTATAAGGACTAGTTTTTATGTTAGATGTTGTTCTGATTAGCCGAATGTATCGACTTATATTGATTTATTGTATATGGCCATGGATGTGGCTTAAATGGTTATGGCTTGTAAGCCTAATTATTCTTGCTATGTGCTAATGTTTGTGATGTGTTTATAATTGGTTGTTATGAATGATTAGTATAACACATGTACATGATGAATGCTCTAAGACCATTTGAGGTGGTCGTGGCCATGGAATGAATGTGTGGCATGGTAGTAAATTGATACTGATTGAATATGGACAATTGTAGAATGTGAATTGGAATGTCTAACTTGGTGTAACATGAGTATAGGTTATAAACACATGTATGACAACATGTAAATGCTTTAACGGAATTTTACTAAAGGATGATTAACCATTAAATTGATGTTATAATGAGTGTCTATAATGTGTATAAGTGTGGGAGAGAATTAAGGACAACATAAGGCTGGGAAAATAACCTAAGTGTTGGCTACACGGCCATGTGTCTCAACCCTGTGGAGGACACGGCCTAGCACACGGGCATGTGGCTTGGCTGTGTGGATCAATTTGTTTTGCTGGCGTCATAAACAGAGAGTTACACGACCTGAAAGCATGGGCATGTTGAAGACACACGAGCGTGTCCCTGTGTCTACACTTGTGTATGACCCTGTTTTATGAAAATTTCTCTAGGTTTTCCCAAAGCTTTCTAAAGTCCTCGGTTTAGTCTCGAACCACCCCGATGTATGTTTTAGGCCTCGAAGGCCTGTATAAGGGATGATTTACATGTGTTTGAAAAGTTTTAATTTTGATGAAATTTTATGGCCCGATTTTGCATGTTTGTGAATGTTTAAGTCCAGTAACGCCTCAAACCCTGTCTCGACTTTGGATACGGGTAAGGGATGTTATATTTAGTGGTATCAGAGCTATGGTTTAGTCGGTTCTCAGACTAACCTAACATGAATGAGAGTCTAGCTATACATGTCACCAATCCGTGATAGTGTGATGTCTCCTGACGCGAATGAGAACCATCTAGTTTAGATAGAGGTACTCTCCAACTGAGCTACACTGACCATGTTAACTGTGAAGCTAAGGTATTCGGGTGAAGTACAGTTATGATGAGCCTAAACTCAGAAAAGTATGAATAAAAGTTCATGATATGTATGTGATAACATGTGAGACAAAACTTTATGTTACAAGGAATACTCATGCTTGTTTGATATTCATATGATGTTGTGCAATTGACTTGTTTGATTAAGTAAATGTGATAAAAAAATTCACAAAGGTATGAATAAAGGTTTATAATATCATGTTACGGATAAAATGTCATTTTCCCGATTGGACGTTGAATGTTGATGAATTTTAACGATATCTTTAAATGAGACAAAGGATTATAATGTAATGAACTTATTTACGTTAAATTGATGGATTAATTCATATGAATGTATTGATATGTATATGATGAAGTGCCAGATAAAAGTTTTGATTGTTACATACTTATCCATGTTTGTTTGGCCCTCATAACATGTTATGTGCATGACTTGTTTGATTGAATGAATGGGATAAGTAAAGTTATTCAGAATCCATAGAATGCATGCATAAATGCACTGGTTTAAATAAGATAACTGAAAATTTTGTGTCATACGAACGTGAATAATAGTTTGCCTGAAGTGGATGATATGCTTGTGAAAATGTTACTATGATGATGAAATAGTGTTATATGTATATGTGTATGAGAGATGAGTTAGGGACCTTACGACCCCACCCCCTTACCAGAGTGGTGTTTTATAAAGGATTTTATAAGATCAGTATTGAATAAGCTCACAAGTATGAGACCAAAGAGTTCAGTTGTAGAATGATTATAACTATAATTAAAGATTAATTGGATTGATAAGTAAAGATAGAGCTAGTAAAGTGGATGTCGAGAAACATATTAACTGGAATTTCTTTAGAACCAATCTTCTTCAATGAAAATCATAATGTGGGATTTGTAATAACAGAAATAGTTGGAGGAATAAATATTGACATGTAAGTTATTAGAATGTGGTAATTATATAGTAAGTAGATAATGACTGTCTCTCTTGAGGTACTCTATGAGTTCATTTACTCATGAAAGTATTACCGGGGCAATCTATTTTCAGATAAATTTTTATCGTGCGAAAATGTTTCCTAATCTTGGAATAAGACAAAAGTATTGATAGTCTGACTGGTATAAAATTTGTATTGCTCTATTTTCCCTCTGGCATTCTATTACGTTCCATCTGTTGGGATTTTATGAGATAATGTACCTGATGTTATGATTTTGTTCCTTTTAATGGATGCTCTATTTGATATATATATATATATATATATATATGGGAAGGTACATTATCCTTGTTGCATTTAGTTCCAATGGGCTTGAATGATGTATTCTTCTAGACTTTTTTCTTCTGGGAAATTATCGAAATCTTCCATAGCTTTGTTTTAGGTCTTTCATTATGATATTGTATCTTGGATTTCCTTATCTTGGATTTCTCTATCTTGGAGATCTTGGTTTTCTTGTTATCTATATCTGAAATTTATCAATCACGGCTCATATCTACAGTGTGCTCTTCAGTTGTGATAATCATATCAAGTGTGACTATGCTTCTGCTTTGATCATAGTAATGTGGTAATTCTAGTATATGGATTTCTCTAAATAATCATGAAGGATTTGACATCGGCAAAGGCATAAGTGGTGAAATTGTTAGTATCAACTTGTATGATGGATTTCTTTTCTCAAGAAAGTTAATCAAGTTAATACCTTCGATTGGGAACATTTATACTACCTTGAGCTAATGCAATTGAAATTAACTTTGATTAGTATGATGAGTGAATTTTGCATGATTACATGTTAAATCGTTTTGACAACTGAAAGGAAGGATTTCCTGAAACTTTATCAAGTAATAATTAAGACCGACTTGGTTGTTCAGTTTGTATGGGTTATTGTTTGAAAGATTTAATGGGATATTTATGTCTGAATTTTTTTCCCAAGTTTGAGAATAAGATTTTATCTCTCCGGGTACAAGACAGATAGTCTGAATGAAAGTGTATATATCTTAGAAGACTTTAATACGATTTAAAGTTGCTTTGAATGATAAAGTTTTTGTCTTGTGAAAGTTGAATGGTCTACTACATGTTGGTAACGATTTGAATATACGAGAATATTGTTAACCAAAGCCTTGAAACTAGTTTAGTCTGCATTGAGTAAAGACTTCTCGATTTTCAGTTATGTGTTTTAAGACAAGAAGGGCAGTGTGATAGCTTAAAGTATCTGCTGTCATAGAAAGACTTAAGTTGAGATAGTGTAGCTGACTTGAATTGTTAAAGGATGATAAGATAGTTATGGTATATCTCTGAGAATGAGATTACTATAGATTTCATATTAGAATTATTCCTATCTTTGAAAGAGAAAGATGTCATATGACTTGTTGTTAAGTAATTGGTGAATCTGCAAATCATGTTGGTAAGTACTGAATTTTTGCTCATCAGACTTATGGGATTAAGTATCTTTGAGATTTTTGAATTTTTTAAAATGCTAGTTTATGTTAATCGGATTGAGATCCGAGATTTATATCGTGAATTATTGAAAAAGCTAATTGAGGCTCTGAATTTTAATGATGACCAGTGGTCGAACTAGTGAACTGTCGAGCTATATAGAATGATAGAGAGCTTAAGGCTATGATGATCGGGGTGGCTACTGTAACACCCCTTACCCGTTACCGTCGCCGGAACAGGATACAAGGTATTACCAGAACATAACACATACCATTAAACATAACCAAGATATAAATATGTCATCCAATTTGATAGTGCATCGTATAATATATGTCTTGAACAATATTAGCCAACTTTAATGGCTTGTACAAAGTAGCTGGTCGAGTACTATAACTAATATTTTAAACCTAGACAAATATGACACGTAACAAAATAATTAAGCCTACTATACATGCCATAATTCAAAGCGTTTAGTTCAAATACCCTAAAGTATGATAGTGCGGGTAGATCTTCACGATCCTTAACTCTGAGCAAGCGAAGGACACTATAAGACAAAAGAGAGAAACAAAGTAAGCTTATAGCTTAGTAAGTAAGTATGTAAATACTAATTAAAGAATCTAACATGTTTACACAACAATTCAAGTATATCTACTTTAACTTCACTATTCATTCCACTTTGATTAAGCTGTCTCTTCTGCGTCATATTCACTAAATAAATCATAACTCGAGTTAAAAAACTCGAAATTCAAATACGTAAAATTTCCCTGAATCTAGACTCATAAAGCTTTTTGCTAATTTTTTTTCTATAATTTTTGGTTCAGCCGATTAGTACAGTTTATTAGTTAAAGTTTCCCCTGTTACACAGCTCGACTGATCTGACCTCTATTCACTACGAATTGAATTTCTCTCAGTACACAATTCAAACAACCCTGAAGTCTGTTTCATTTAAAACTAGTCTCAATAAGGAATTTAGGCATGTAAACTATATTTCTTAATTTGCTTTGTACAATTCTTAATGATTTTTCAAAGTTGGAACAGGGGATCACGTATTCATCCTGAGCAAGTCACATACAATTGTAAATATCTCAAAATATAGAAATCCTTTGCTTGCTCTGTTTCTTTTATATGAAAGTAGACTCATTAAACTTTAATTTCACATCTTATTCAACCTCTAATTATATTCCTCCTATTTTTGGTGATTTTTCAAAATCACGTCACTGCTACCATCTAAAAACAGTTTTAATGCTAATTTCACTCTTTCACACATTCTTTATGCTAACCTCATTTTATCTTATATATGTATATACCACAAATCATTTTCACCACATTTCATTCACCATAAGTGTAGGTCCAAACCACAATATCACCACAAAACCATCCCGTTGAACAATTCGGATCAATCCTCGATATTTAATGGTTTCAGCACACAGCCCCACCATCATACTTCGTTTAGTTCGGCTCTCTTGTACACATGGTGAACATTTAGTACCACTCATGCGACCTAACCGATTTGTCTCGTAGCTCTCTTGTCTACATGGTGTCCTTCACTTGGAATCACGCATGCGACCTAGCTACATTTATCTTTCACGTAGCTCTCTTGTCTACATGGGATACATCTCGTATCACACATGTGACCTAGCTACTACTGAGGTGTCTCGTAGCTTTCTTGTACACATGATGTGCACTCAGCATCATACATGTGACCTAGCTACGCTCCTCTATTTCATTCGATCTCTCCGAATGTTCAACCGGATCTCTCTCTCGTATTTATTTCCATTCTTCCAATAGTCGATTTATATTTTAACATCAGCTAGTATATTTATATAATAGGCTGAAATATAAGAATGTACATGAAATTATTGTAATATTTACATACAAACTTACCTTGGTGCAAAATGTGGAAATTTTGCAATTTAGTCCAAAACTTTTTCCTTCCCCGTTCGAGATCAATTCGCGTCTTTCTTGATTATGGAGCTTGAAAATTGAAGAAACCCTAGCTATGGAGAGAGGAGAATTCGGCAGCAACTAAGGAGGATGATGATCAATTTTGTGTTATTTTTCCCATTTTATTTCATTTAATATCCAAATGACCAAAATGCCCTCCTTACTAAACTTTCAAAAATTCCTTCCATGTCCTAATTTTGTCCATGAACTTAAAATTGGTCAAATTGCTATTTAAGACCTCCTAATTAATATTCCAAAACAATTTCATACTAAAACTTCCGGGATGCAAATTTTGCAACTTATTCGATTTAGTCCCTACTTTCAATTTAAGCACTTTAGGCATAGAATTTCATCACGGAATTTTCACACAATCATGCAATCATATCATAAACCCCAAAATAATTATAAAACAATTATTTCTATCTCGGATTTGTGGTCACGAAACCACTATTACGATTAGGCCCTAATTCGGGTTGTCACAATTCTCCCCCTTTTGAGATTTTAGTCCCGAAAATCTTACCCATAAAGAGGTTTGGGTCTTTGTTTCCTCATAGCTTCCTCGGGTTCCCACGTAGCCTCTTCTATCCCATGTCCGTGCCACAATACTTTCACTAAAGCTATACTTTTATTTCTTAAGCTGTTTAACCTCTCGAGCCAAAATCTTTATTGGTTCCTCCTCATAGGTCATATCCGATCGAATCTCAATTTCATTGGGAAATCACATGTGAAGGATCGAACGATAACGTCGCAACATTGATACATGAAACACGTTATGAATTCTTTCTAACTCTGCGGTAAGGCCAACCGATATGCCCTTGGTCCAATTCTCTCAATAATCTCATGCGGCCCAATAAAACGCGGACTCAACTTGCCTTTTCGACTAAATCTCGAATCTTTTTCCATGGTGACACCTTCAAGAACACTTTATCACCCACGAAATTCAATCTCTTTTCTTTTTAAATCGCATATGACTTTTGTCGATCTGAAGCGACTTTCAAGCAATCCCGAATTACTTTTATTTTCTCTTGGTTTCTTTAACTAGATCAACTCCATGAATCATTTCTCACTAAGCTCGGTCCAATATAAAGGAGTCCGACACTTACGACCATACAAGGCTTCATACGGTGCCATTTGTATACTTGATTGATAAGCTGTTATTGTAGGCAAACTCAATCAAAGATAGATATTTCTCCCAACTACCTCCAAATTCTAAAACACGACATCTAAGCATATCTTGAGTACGGATTACTCTTTCCGTTTGACCATCTGTTTGTGGATGAAATGCGGTACTAAAGTTCAATTTTGTACCCAAAGCTTCTTGTAACTTTTTCCAAAATCTCGAGGTAAATCTTGGATCTCTATCGATATTATAGACATAGGTACTCCGTGCAACTTCACAATTTCAGCAATATATAATTGGCTAATTTATCAAGTGAGTAATCGAGTGCGTCTTGGTATAAAGTGGGCTGACTTTGTTAATCTATCAACCACTACCCAAACAACATCCTTCTTTTAGGAGTTAAAGGCAAACCGGTTACAAAATCCATGGTAATCTTGTCCCATTTCCACTCGGGCACCATTACGGTTGAAGTAATCCTGAAGGCACTTGATGTTCACTTTTACTTGTTGACAGATCAAACACTTGGTTACAAATTGAAATGTCCTTTTCATACCGCCACCTGTCTGACTTCTTTAAATCATTATACATTTTGTGCTACCAGGATGAGCGATAAACAGCCATTGTGCGCCTCATGTAATATTTTACGAATCAATTTATCATTTTTGGCACACATATCCTGTCTCGAAACATCAAGCAGTCATCTGGTCCAACTCGAAAATCGAGTCGTAACTTTGATTAGCATTGAGTTCTCTTGATCCGCAACTCACTATCATTCTTTTGAGCATCACAAATCAAGCTGGAGAAATAACGGTTTAGCTCTCATCTCTGCTAAGATTGACCCATCATCGAGACAATGCTAACCCGTGTTCATGGCTCTCAAAGTAAAAAGAAATTTTACGCTCAAGGCGTCAAGAACTACATTTGCCTTTCCGGATGATAATCAATCACTAGATCATAATCCTTTAATAATTCAAGCCATCTTATTGTCGCAGATTCAGATCCTTTTGATTCATCAAGTACTTCAAACTTTTGTGATCGGTAAAAATTCGGCATTTTCACCGTACAAATAATGTCGCCAAAACTTCAAGGCAAAAACAACAATGACGGTTCCAAATCATGTGTAGGATAGTTCTTCTCATGCGGTTTTAAGCTGTCTCGAAGCATAAGCTACCACTTTACCCTCTTGCATCAACACACATCCAAGGCACATCAATGATGCATCACTATAAATTACGAACTCCTTTCCGATTCGGTTTGTACTAAAATTGGTGCTTGATCAATCGTGCTTTCAACTTTTCAAAACTTTGTTGACATTTATCAGTCCATTCAAACTTAACTTTCTTTTGCAACAACTTAGTCATAGGAGAGGCAATCATCGAAAATCCTTCAACAAAAGCGTCTATAATACCCAGCTAAGCCTAAAAGCTTCTAACCTCGAGATACATTCTTGGCGGTTTCCAATCAACGATCGCGAAATCTTGCTTGGATCCACCGAATACCATCACCGAGACTATATGCCCCAAAATCCGACTTCACGAAGCGAACTCACTTTTACTAAACTTGGCAAGCAGTTTCTTTTCTCTCAAGATCGCAATATAGTTCTCAAGTGTTGGCATGTTCGAGACTCATCTCGAGAATAAATTAAAATGTCATCTATAAACACTACTACAAACTTATCCAAATATGGTAGGAAGATCCGATTCATTAAGTCCATAAATATATTTGGAGCATTTGTTAAGCCAAAAGGCATCACAAGAAACTCATAATGTCCATACCTTGTCCTAAAGGCGGTTTTCGCACATCGACTCCTTAACTCTCATTTGGTAGTAACGGACCTCAAATCAATCTTTGAAAACACTTGTGGCCCCTTTAAGCGATCGAATAAATCATCAATCCTCGGCAATGGGTACTTGTTCTTTATAGTCACCTTATTAAGGTCGCGGTAATCAATGCAAAGTCTCATTGAACCATCCTTCTTCTTCTGAATAATACAGAGCACCCAGGAGAGAAACTCGGTCTCACAAATCCCTTGTCCGTTAACTCCTGAATCGAGCCTTTAATTCTTTTAATTGATGAGCCATTCTATATGGAGCAATTGAGATCGGTGCGATGCAGGCAACAAATCAATGGCAAAATCTATCTCTCTGTTGGAGGCAACCCGTGCAATTCCTCTGGAAATACATCCGAAACTCACAGACTATCGATGCGATTCAAATTTCAGTTGAGGCAACTCAATATTCATTACATAAGCGGATAAGCTTCACACCTTTTCTCATGTATTTACATGCGGACATGTGCGAAATCACCATAGGCAATTTATTTGATTCATCTGTTTCAACCCACGAATTTCTCCATTTTCACATTTCAACTCTAGTGTCTTTTGTTTACAATCTACCTTAGCATCATACAATGTTAACGGTCCATTCCCAAGATAACGTCAAACTCACCAAATGGTAATGACATCAAGTTGGCGGAAAAGCAGTGACCTTGAATCATTAATGGGCAATTCTTGCAATCCTTGTCAACTAGCACATATTGGCCTAAGGGTTCGACACTTTAATCGTAAACTCGATAAATTCAACAGCAACTTTTATTGGATACTAAATTCATGCAAATATAGGAATGAGTGGACCCGGGATCAATCAATGCAATAACAATAGTATCATAGAGAGAAAATGTACCAGTAATGACATCGGGAGATGATGCATCTTCTCGGGCACGTATAGCATAAGCTCTAGCAGGTGCTCTAGCTTCTGATCTTGCCGTTAAATCTTTCATCACAGTTTTACTACTAGTCCCACCTCCAGTATTTCTCGGTGGTCTACCTCTACTAGCGGTGGTATTCTGTCTAGCACTCTGAAATCTTTCTTCTTTAACTTTCTCCGGACAATCTCTAATAAAATGCTCATGAGAACACTTTGAAACAAGCTCGCTCGGTCCCCAACACTCACCATAATGTTGCTCGCCACATTGTCGACACTCGGGCTTTCTAGGTCGCACATTACCCACACTTGCCATCAAGTAGCTTGAGCTTTAGACCCGAATATGCTCTACCACGATCTGTGTGAATCCCCAATTGAAACTGTCATTCGAGGGTTTGTCTCTTTGGACCTCTTTGGTTGAGATTGAAATGGCTTGCTTATCTGTCTTTTTCGACATCTCGGGCCTCAATAGCGACTTTTCTTCTTTCTTTGTTCAATTCTTGACTTTAAGAGCTCGATCAACCAATACTACAAATTCTTTCAACTCCAAAATTCCTACAAGCACTTTAATGTCCTCATTCAGCCCATCTTCAAATCTTCTACACATAATGGCCTCGGTGGACACACATTCACAGGCATACTTCTTTGAGTCTTACAAATTTGCGTTCATACTGCTCTGGACATTTTCCCTGCTTCAATTCAAGGAACTCTTTCCGTTTTTGATCAATAAATCGCTGACTTATGTATTTCTTTCTAAATTCTTCCTAGAAGAAATCCCAAGTAACTTTTCTTTTGGCACCACTTGCAACCAAAGTCTTCCACCGGTGGTAGCGGAATCTCTCAAAAGTGATCAAAGACACTTTAAGCATTCCTCGGGTGTACATGAGAGCTCATCAAATACGGGTAGAATTTTCAAGCCGAATTCCGCTTTCTCGGGATCATCATCGACCTTTGCTCTAAACTCTTGCCCCTTGTTTTCGAATCTTGTCAACCGGAGGCTTGTTCATTCTTACCAAATCTATACCTTGAGCGCTAAAGGAATCGTCCGAGGTATAGGAGGGGTGGAGGAGGTTGAGCATTTGGATTCTTTCGAATAAATTCATATACCAATTGTTCATCATTTGGAGAAAGGCATCCGAGCCTCATCTCCTTGTCTCAATGTCTCGGTCTACTTTCCACTGGTAGCGGTCCCTTGTGCGGGGCCGGCGCATTACTAACATCATCACCGCAGTTCCTTGAGGATCCATTACTATATTAAAACAAAACACAGTTTAGAATAATCAGGAGTCACCACACTATCACAATATTTTTATGGCATGTATAGCTAGACTTTTACACACACTTTATTAGTCCGAGAACCGACTAAACCACAGCTCTGATACCACTAAATGTAACACCCCTTACCCGTTACCGTCGCCGGAACAGGATACAAGGTATTACCAGAACATAACACATACCATTAAACATAACCAAGATATAAATATGTCATCCAATTTGATAGTGCATCGTATAATATATGTCTTGAACAATATTAGCCAACTTTAATGGCTTGTACAAAGTAGCTGGTCGAGTACTATAACTAATATTTTAAACCTAGACAAATATGACACGTAACAAAATAATTAAGCCTACTATACATGCCATAATTCAAAACGTTTAGTTCAAATACCCTAAAGTATGATAGTGCGGGTAGATCTTCACGATCCTTAACTCTGAGCAAGCGAAGGACACTATAAGACAAAAGAGAGAAACAAAGTAAGCTTATAGCTTAGTAAGTAAGTATGTAAATACTAATTAAAGAATCTAACATGTTTACACAACAATTCAAGTATATCTACTTTAACTTCACTAGTCATTCCACTTTGATTAAGCTGTCTCTTCTGCGTCATATTCACTAAATAAATCATAACTCGAGTTACAAAACTCAAAATTCAAATACGTAAAATTTCCCTGAATCTAGACTCATAAAGCTTTTTGCTAATTTTTTTTCTATAATTTTTGGTTCAGCCGATTAGTACAGTTTATTAGTTAAAGTTTCCCCTGTTACACAGCTCGACTGATCTGACCTCTGTTCACTACGAATTGAATTTCTCTCAGTACACAATTCAAACAACCCTGAAGTCTGTTTCATTTCAAACTAGTCTCAATAAGGAATTTATGCATGTAAACTATATTTCTTAATTTGCTTTGTACAATTTTTAATGATTTTTCAAAGTTGGAACAGGGGATCACGTATTCATCCTGAGCAAGTCACATACAATTGTAAATATCTCAAAATATAGAAATCCTTTGCTTGCTCTGTTTCTTTTATATGAAAGTAGACTCATTAAACTTTAATTTCACATCTCATTCAACCTCTAATTATATTCCTCCTATTTTTGGTGATTTTTCAAATCACGTCACTGCTACCATCTAAAAACAGTTTTAATGCTAATTTCACTCTTTCACACATTCTTTATGCTAACCTCATTTTATCTTATATATGTATATACCACAAATCATTTTCACCACATTTCATTCACCATAAGTGTAGGTCCAAACCACAATATCACCACAAAACCATCCCGTTGAACAATTCGAATCAATCCTCGATATTTAATGGTTTCAGCACACAGCCCCACCATCATACTTCGTTTAGTTCGGCTCTCTTGTACACATGGTGAACATTTAGTACCACTCATGCGACCTAACCGATTTGTCTCGTAGCTCTCTTGTCTACATGGTGTCCTTCACTTGGAATCACGCATGCGACCTAGCTACATTTATCTTTCACGTAGCTCTCTTGTCTACATGGGATACATCTCGTATCACACATGTGACCTAGCTACTACAGGGTGTCTCGTAGCTTTCTTGTACACATGATGTGCACTCAGCATCATACATGTGACCTAGCTACGCTCCCTCTATTTCATTCGATCTCTCCGAATGTTCAACCGGGATCTCTCTCTCTGTATTTATTTCCATTCTTCCAATAGTCGATTTATATTTTAACATCAGCTAGTATATTTATATAATAGGCTGAAATATAAGAATGTACATGAAATTATTGTAATATTTACATACAAACTTACCTTGGTGCAAAATGTGGAAATTTTGCAATTTAGTCCAAAACTTTTTCCTTCCCCGTTCGAGATCAATTCGCGTCTTTCTTGATTATGGAGCTTGAAAATTGAAGAAACCCTAGCTATGGAGAGAGGAGAATTGGCAGCAAGTAAGGAGGATGATGATCAATTTTGTGTTATTTTTCCCATTTTATTTCATTTAATATCCAAATGACCAAAATGCCCTCCTTACTAAACTTTCAAAATTCCTTCCATGTCCTAATTTTGTCCATGAACTTAAAATTGGTCAAATTGCTATTTAAAACCTCCTAATTAATATTCCAAAACAATTTCATACTAAAAACTTCCGGGATGCAAATTTTGCAACTTATTCGATTTAGTCCCTACTTTCAATTTAAGCACTTTAGGCATAGAATTTCATCACGAAATTTTCACACAATCATGCAATCATATCATAAACCCCAAAATAATTATAAAACAATTATTTCTATCTCGGATTTGTGGTTACGAAACCACTATTCCGATTAGGCCCTAATTCGGGTTGTCACAGCTACGCCATTGAATCCGAGAGGATTCAAGTATGATGTTTGCATACATATTCTATGACGGTATGGGTTCGACCCTTGTATACATGAGTTCTCTTATGGAAGTCAGGATTCGATTGATGCATCGTATAATACAGAATTGTTCATGACTTTAGTATGAGAAATTAAAGAGCTAAGTATTAAACATAGCCTGAGTAAAGGTTATTCAACAATGATTATGAGATAGCCTGAGTAAAATTGAACCACTCTTCTGGTGAGATTTTCGGGGACGAAAATCCATAAAGGGGGGGCGAGTTGTAACATCCCGAATTAGGGCCTAATCAAAACAGTGGTTTCGGGACCACAAATATGACACAATAAAATTTGTCTTTATTATATTTTTATGGTCTATAATTTCATGGGATGATTTCGAGAAAATTTCGTTCGAAAATTTTGACGTTTGGGCACTCAATTTGGTCAAAAAGACTAAATTGTAAAAAGTGCAAAAGTTGAGCTCTACACGTTAGAGGTGTCTAGTTGTTATGAAATTTTAAATTGGAGGCCCTTAAATGGTAATTAGACCAATGGGTAATTTGTTGGACAAAAATGGTGTGATAGCCCGATTTAGACTCTAATCAAAACGGTGGTTTCAAGACCACGAATCTGAGTCAGAAAAATATTTAAAAATTAATTTTAGTGTTTATTATGTGAATTAATATCTGTGAAATTTTTGTGATTTAATTTTATCGTTTGAGTGTCCGATTAAAAATAAAAATTTGTTGGTTAATTGTAAAAGGGCCAAATTGTTGTTGTTCTTTTAATATAGAGGTTTTATGTGGCAAATAGACCATAATATTGGTGTTGGACGGTTGTAGACAACCATTATAAAGAATCCATATTATTTATTAAAGGTTAAATAAGTAATTAAATAATATGATAATATAAGTTAAAATATAACATAATTAAAAAGCTATTGTTCATACTTTTCTCTTTGACCGAATACGAAAATAGAAAGAAAAAGAAAAAGAAGCTAGGTTTCGGTTGTATTCAAGCTTGATTAACGTATGGGTTTAGCTTGGTTTTTGATAATTTTTACGTTTTTGAGATCGTTGCTTCGAATATTATCCGACCCATGCTAGAATTTCTGATTTTGATGCATATTTTGAGCTATGCCATTGATGAATTTTTGTGTTTTGTGATGTTTGATGATAAATTATGAAAGATATGTTTTGGATTAATATGTTTTGTATTGGAATTTTTGATGAATTTGAGTAATTAGGGTTAAATTACAAAAAATAATAAAATTGAAGGACTAAAATTCAAAATAAACAAAATGTAAGGACTTGTTTAGGTATGAGGAGTATTCAGCCTAAGTATAGTATGAGCAAATTATGCTTGTTTTGTGTTTTATGCAATTAGGACTAATTTGTAAAAATATGAAATATCAGGGGTAAAATGGTAATTTGCCCATTTATGTGTTGTTGGATTAAATTGAATGAAATTGTGTTTGAATGAGATTAATTTGAAATTTGTTAGATCAAGAACAAAAGAAATCGGACTTCGATCGGGGAAAAGCAAAAATAGTTGAATAGTCGATTTACATCGTTCGTCGATATCCGAGGTAAGTCTTTAAGTAATTAAACATCGTTACTTTTAAATAAATATGAGTTCTATATGCTGAAATGAATTATTTGAATATATATTCATGTAAGCCGAATGTAAATAAGCTTGGGAGCTATGTTAACGAATTTGCTACGACTGAGTTATAACATTTGAAAGTCAGAATGAACTATATGGAATATCTGGAATATTCGATATAAGAATTCTTTATGAGACAGCTTTATAATAGTGACATTCAGGCTTTGAGCCTAGCAAGCCTTGTGTTGGTGAATTAAATCGGGCTTTATGCCTAGCAGGCTTATTGCCGGTGTATAAAATCAGACCTTGAGTCTAGCAGGCCTTGTGGCGGTGTGTGATACAGGCTTAAGCCTAGCAGGCTTTATGCAGATCAATTATTATAAGTTTATGCCTAAAAGACTTTATGTTGATATGGTAATTGAATACATTAAACGAGCTAAAACGATCAGGTATGTGATAGTTGGTTATCTATTCGTAAATAAGGTGAATTGATTTCTTGATATGTGATGAAAAAGGATACATGAGGTTGAGGCAGTATATGTGGTAATATGAAAAACATATTTGGTATTATAGTTGTATATGGATGTAATGTTGAACTTTGAGTGATGAATATATGTCTTTAAATATATATGTATATTTGAATATATAAGATAATGTGGCTTGAAATTTGAAAATATATTGATGTTATATACATGTATATTCGGCCATAGAGAATTTGTCTTATGAAAGTATATGGTATACATATATATATGGAATTAAAAGTTTGGAAATAAATGTGATTACAAATGCATAAGTTAATTTATTTATTGAAATGATTAGTAATTAAGATGTTATTATGCATTAATTGTTTAATTTGCTTAAGGCTTACTAAGCTAAGTTAGCTTACTTTGGGTGTATTTGTTTACTCTGTTTTATAGATTTTGAAGCAAGTTACGAGCTCGGGAATAGTCAGCAAAGTTCACCACACTATCCATAGCTTTGGTATTTAAATCATCAAACTTAAATTATGGCATGTATAGGCTGAATTGTGTTTTGATGTGATGAACTTTGCTTTTGTATAAAAGCCATGCGAAAATGGCTTAATTAAATGTTCCAATTCAGTTTTGGTTTGATCATGGCATAAGTCCACTTTAGTTATTATGATATGTGACATGAATGAATGATGTTTGTGATGTTTATTTTGTAAGTATAAGTTGGTTGGTGATTTTGGTTATATGCATATAATTGATTTTTTTATGTCTTAAATTTGTTTTGAAATGTTTGTTACATGGCATGAGATATTTATGTTTTAAATATGTCTATAGGTGGTTAATGTCTTCTAATGATAGATATAATCTCATTTAATTGATAAATATTTTTGGTTATATGTTAGAATGAGATAAAGAATATGGTTGTTCTATGGTTTGGCATTTATACACATGTTCATGAGATTTATGGTTGGGTATAATATTTATGGTTGTACATATGTGTGATTTTGATTTGAGCATATGTCAAGAACGTAACCCAAATATATGATGTATGTATAGTTGCTATGTGTTTTGGCCTTATGATATATGATAGTTGTTAATTATGCTTAAGTAGATCATGTGTTAGTTAGGTAAGAATCAGGACATTTGCATGGTTAGTATTCGGTGTTCACTTATAGACCAAATTAATGATATGAATGACATTTGATTTGGTTATCATGGTAATTTAATTAAATTGGGTATTAGATTCATATGATAGAATAAATTGATGAAAAAGAACATGTGTACCTAACATTCGGTTATGACATGTTAGTTGAGCTCTTATAAGTTATTATATATATTATCGTTGATAAGTATGCATGGTCAATATAAAATAAGTCTAATAATCCAATAATGAAATTATTATTGTATACATGTTATGTATTGTATAAATTGTTTTGATATATTTTGGATTATGTTCAATTAAGCTGTGTTGTGATTGATATGATTATTTAAGATTTGGTATTTGATTATGTTATAAGCATTGACGTGATAAAAACTTTGAGTTGTAATTTATAATGCGTATTTATTTGAATCGTAAAATAGTCGGTAATCCTCATAACCCTAATTCGATGACAGATATGGGTTAGGGGTGTTATATTTTATTGGTATCAGAGCTATGGTTTAGTTGATTCTAGGACTAACATAGCGCGTGTGAGTAGCTATACATGCCATAATATATTGATGGTCGTGAAACTATCTAAAAATTCGACTTAAGGCAAGTGCACCTATCAAACAATAGTATAGTTATGGTGAGACAGGAAATATCGGATCCACGAGGACTAAAAGTACTAGTAATTACTATCTTTATATTATCTAGCCTAAAATTTAAGAGAATGTTTTTAAACTAAACTAATTATCTAATTAACTAAGGTTACGACAGAGATGAAAGTTGGAAAATGCTTTAGGAAAACCAATGGGGAAGACAATACCCAAGGAAGAATCCACCTAGACTTCACTTATTACCTTTGACTTAGACGATTTATTCACTTGACTTATTTCGTAGAAATCCTTGATTTATGTTAATATCCCTTTCGAGACTAAAAACAATTGACTCTAGGTTGATTAATTGAAATCTCTTTCTAAATAAAACCCCTATTATCGCATTAACTCGATCTACGAATTTCCTTATTAGATTTGACTCTAATTCGGTAGATTTAAGTCATCGTATCTCTAGGATTGCATGCAACTCCGCTTAATTATGAATGATCAACTCTTAAACTGTAACACCCCAAACTCGGCCCAGACATTACGACTGAATCCGGCGTGCCACATTGTAGTGTTACTAGAAAAGTCATGTTTTATCTAAAGTCTTTCTTAGTGTTTAAAGAATATCCTCGTTATAGATTAAAGTGAGTGGAAGCTGTGCACCAGGTAAGAGGCCAGAAAAGAAGAGGTGAGTCAATTAGACTGCTTAAGTACCCAGCTCTCCACGGATCCAATCCTAGACATGCACACAACCATTGCCACACTTTAACTGAGTGATTGTTCAGGGAAAACCAATTCGTTTAAAACCATTTAAAAAGGTTATTAATTTTGAAAACGTTTTCGTTGCGAAAGCTTTGCTTTGTTAATGCGATATTTTGAAATCAAGTAACCTTTTTAAAACGCGACCTAGAGCTATTCAATTTCAAATAATTAAAACAATATCATATCTAAGCTAACAAAACATACTAAAAACAATTAAAAATAATTAAAGCGGCCTTGTTACAACTTAAAAACCCAAAACAATTAAAGTAAGTAAGTGCTGATCAAAACATATGAAGAAAAGCGAATTTGCAGAACATATGGCCACTCCGAATCCCTCATGGCTCCAAGTCCACTATGGTTAGGGATCAAACCATAGTCCAACCATAGTCCAAATCAAATCAAACAACAGAAACAGATTAAGTTGGGCCTTAACCCTATACATAATTTAGAATAAAGCCCATAGGCCCATAATAGATAGAGAACAAATATATCATGCATGCAGAAAACCCAACCCATATCCATCCGTATACACCCCCGTACCAACCTTACACCATGTGGGGAGACAACTCGACCCACCCATCCGCTACACACCACAGAGTTTGCAGCATGGCTGCCAGAACAGATATTGTGACAGAGTCACGAGATCTGAATATTGTGGCGAGCCACGAGCAGAATATTTGTGGCGTAGCCACCGAAGCGAATGTTTGTGGCATAGCCACCAGAACGCTTCCTCCATCAATATAACCCATATCCCATGCAACAGATATACATGTCATGGCATACAACATACAGAATTAGAATATCATGCATTTCAGTCAAAATTAACCCTAGGGGTATAACGGCCACTTTGCACCTAAGGGTATAATGGTAATTTTCATACTTAGGGGTATTCTAGTAAATTTACTATTTTAGGGTTTTCATGCACATTACAGCCATTAACGTATTAACAGAAGCACTTACCGAGCGTTTTTACCGAATTGGGCCCATTGGCCCATTAACCCGATTTTGGCCCATTAAGCCCAAATATACCGAAGTGCACGAAATTGCACACTCTGCAATCTTACCTTTTGAGATTAACAGGATTAACAAACAATCTATTTTACGAGCGCTCACACGCTCGCAAGTTCACAAAATGCCGGCTCTTCGGCATTTCGGCTTTTCGGCTTTTACCGATCTAGTCTATAAGTGGGTGTCATTTACACACCTATTTTACGACGAAACGTTGACAAGATCCACCCATTAGCAGCCTACAATTGGCTACTATAACATTAGATTAAAACTCGATAACAACTTAACACATCAAACCCTTACCATATTCGGCCATAGTCCATATCTTTAACCCTTACCTTTATCGATCTCCAACTACCAGATCTAGATGCTCCAATAGTGTCAACCTTCTATGCTCCTTGATTGCTTGTCCTTAAATCCACACTAAATACATATGAAACCAAAAGAAGAGGCTATTAAAGCCTTTAGTCTAAAACGACAGTCTCCCTAAGTGATTAAGGACTTGTCGGCTTTTCATAATAAACTCGAAATAAAGAATGGACAGAAAGATCTGAGCACTTGCCGAAGATCTACTTGCCAGAAAAGTTCCAAAGTACCTTCCTATTCCAGATTTGTTGTAGATCAAATCCCTAAAATACAAGGAGAAAACAGATCTAATGATTCGACTTCTAGAACCTATTATGAGGTATGCTTAATTCGATTTAAGAAGAAAATAGAAGAATAACGAAGAAAAAGAATAGAGAATTCGACTAAGGAGTAAAGTCGGCTATCACGTAGTGTGGTTCGGCTTTTCGAAGGGTAATCGGTTAGCAATGGTTTGAGAGAGATCGGTGGAAGAAAAAAGAAAAAGGAAAGAATTTTAAGAATAGCAATAGAAGATATAGGCTTCGCCGAAGAAAAGAAAGATGGATCAAAAGGAATGAAAGTTGATAAAATAAAATAAAATAAATATGATAAGAGAATTTGAGCTGAAAAAAAATAAACAAACAATTCATCCTAGCCAAAATTTGAGAGTTATTTCGGCATCTAATTGCCCAAAGCTGAATGAGTTCTATTTCGGCACCACTATCCTTCCCATATTCAAATTCCTTATATTGCTCCTTAATTTTAGCCCTTAGCACAGTTTGAATTTCATTCAAACTCCTTCCCATCGTTTAGCAGCCTTATCCACCACTTGCACCGCTTCAACACGCTGCTAAGAGAGTCCTGATCAGACTCCAACTCCTTTCCCACGTGAGTAGTAAAATTGGTCCTTCGCGGTCGCAGTAGCTTGAACTCCAGACCTCCTCCTGTCCCTACGCTCCACATCCTGCTGCTGGGCATTGTACCAATCTTTCCTTTATACCATAATAGGGTCACAATTAATCTTAATCTATTCCTGCTGAAGCCTCGGTTACTTGCGAAATAAAAAGGAAATTTCACCTGCTATACATCTCGAACCTGCGACCTTCTAAAAACACACATACGCTGCTTGCCACTGCACCGAAGTTCCTTTCATGACATAATCTTCTCATAATTAATTTTAAGGCTTAACTGCTGCAGTCACGGCTACTTAAAAATAAATCAAAATTTTGCCTTCCCCTGGAATCGAACCCACATCCTCTCGGCATGCCTAGTACGCTGCTGCTACTGCGCCACAGGCACTCCTTGTGGCATACTCCGTTCGCAAATTCTTTTAAAGCCTATTTTAGTGCAACCCATTTACTTAAAAAAAATAAACGTCTCGTGCGCCCCTTGCCTCAAAAAGGGGTCCCGTTCAGCCTTCTAACATCCCTTCCCACTGGGCTGAGTTCCTTATTGTGACATGAGTTAACCCCAACAACTCTTAAGGCCTGCCTGCGATAGCCCTTGACTTAAAAACATGTTTCCGCACGCTGGGAATCGAACCCCAACCTTTCTTCCTACTGCCTAGCGTACCTAACCACTGGGCCAGGCGTTCCTTTATACCCAGCTTCTGCCCAACTTATTTTTAAGGCCTTATACCCAGATTTCCTTAAGAGGCAAAATTTAAGAATGTTGCTAAAGCTATGGGCCGACCCCAGACTTTTTCTCACACCATAAACCATTTGTAATTTATTTAATTACTAAACTAAACATACTAAATAATAATAATTAAAACATCCAAATTATTCGGGCTGTCTTCTACCGAACCCAGACTCAAGGCCTAATACTTTTAGGCCCAAAAATCGAGGCATTACATAAACAGGGACTTTTCCTCCATTAAATAAGCACATCAAAACCTGAATTAATATCCTGGGATATTAAAACAAGAATTAAGACTCACAATTAAGAATAAGAACAAGTATTTATCATATAAATCAAAGAGTAATAAGATTCGTCCTAAGTTTCATCTCTCTTAGGTATTTCGAGAGTTTTAGTTCATAATAATAATGGAAAACATCTCAAAGTTTGGAAAACAACAAAACATAAAGAAACCTAAAGAACTTCTAAGAAATTGGATGGAAACCTTCAGTCTTGATGTAGATTCTGGCTCCGAGGTGATTCCGATAGCTATTCTCGAGTATTTTCTGCCTCTAACTTTGCGTGTCCCTCCTAATCCTCTTCTAGGGTGTTTATATAGGCTTTAAAATGCTTCAAAACACTCAAAAGTTCCCTTCTCCGAATAGAACTAGGCTTGGGCTCGATGGGAACACTACTGTGTGCCACACCCGTGAGAAGGTGCTTGTAACGCCCCAATTTTCGGGATTTTCTCGATTTCTGTGATTTTCAATAAATTTTAGAAATTCTTTGTTTTAACTGTCTATTGTGGGTCTGAGTATGTTAGTGGGTCTTTAAAAGGCCCAAGAATAAATCCAATTCGAGGCAATTTCTGAATTCCCAATTTTGGAGAAAGAGGGTTCTGGCATTGTGGGATTTTAAATTAAAGATGGTAAAACAGGGCACAAGAGAGACCTATGGCAAAGTGGCATGTGATGCCACATAAGTGTAATATCCTGATTTTGGGCCTAGTCGGAATAGCGGTTTCGTGACCACAAAATCCGAGATAGAAATAATTATTTTATGATTATTTTGAGGTCTATGATATGATTTCATGATTGTGTGAAAATTTCATGAAGAAATTTTATGCATAAAGTGCTTAAATTGAAATTAGGGACTAAATCGAATAATTTGTAAAACTTGTATTCTAGAAGTTTCTAGTATGAAATTGTTTTGAAATATTAATTAGGAGGTCTTAAATAGCAATTTTACCAATTTCTAAGTCTATGGACAAAAATTGGACATGGATGGAATTTTTGGAAAGTTTAGTAGTAAGGGCATTTTGGTAATTTAGGGGTAAAATGAATTCAAATACAAAATTAAAAGCCAATTTTGCTCATCTTCAACCCCATGGCCGAATATAGCAAGGATAAACCATGGCTAGGGTTTTTCAAGCTTCCAAGCTCGATTGTAAGTTCGTTCTAGCCTCGTTTTTAATGATTTTTACGTTTTTGGAGTCCCGGTAGCTCGATTAAGCTTATGCTAGCAATAATTCAACCTAGGGTTCATATTTGGAAAAATACCCATAGGTGAAATTTGTGTATTTTGGTGTTTTATGATAGAATATGAGGTCTTAAATTATGTTAGACAACTTGTACTACTCGGTTTTAAGTGAAAACGAGCAAAAGGGCTTAATCGGTAAAAATACCTAATAGTCATAGGTACATGTTAAAGTGAGAATTTGATGTTTCCATAGAAGGGAAAAATGATCAGCATGTCATAAAACATAAGAAAATAGGCTGAAGTTTAATTTATGAGCTTTGGGGAAAAAGTGTAAATATGCAAAAGTTTAGGGGCAAAACTGTAATTTGCCAAAAATGATTTTGGGTCAATTTGAATAATGTGAGTCCTAATTAGACTATATTTTAAATGATAGAGCAAGGAAAACAGAAATTCGGGCTAAAATGGAAAAATACCAAGTTGTGGACGAAATTGTAAAAGTAGCCATTTTCGCATACGAGGTAAGTTCATGTGTAAATAATGTAGCATAATTGTTATTTTTAAGTTATTGATGTTAATTATATGATATGCTGATTTTTTTATCGTGAAATATTATGCTTTGTGGTTAATGTTGAGTAATATGCAAATTATGTTTACTACTTGATAAATATGAATTGCTACTGAGTATCGGTTTCGATATTCCATGGAAGACGGCAAAGTGAGATCGAGGAAAAAAGCCCGTTTGAACCTTAGGAATAGATTAGGATACAAGTGACATGTCACTAGGATGGTTGAGCATCCGAACTCGTTGAGTTGAGTCCGAGTTCACTTATGGATGCGAATGTTCGAACTCGTTGAGTTGAGTCCGAGTTCGTGAAATGTAACTAGGCATCCGAACTCGTTGAGTTGAGTCCGAGTTCACTTATGGATGCGAATGCCCGAGCTCGTTGAGTTGAGTCCGAGTTCACTTAGGGGCAGGTTACATGATTTCTTGATTACATATGAGGCACTTATGTGCAAATTATCCGTGTATCCGAGTTGTATTCCGATGTGTTCAACGGGTGAAATTTCTAGTGAAATGAAAGAACACTTAAGATGCAAGCGACGTTTTGGTAAGTGTTGTGAAATGGAAACTTTGGACAGGTATGTTCTTAACCCTCGGGTTGATAATAGATACAACAACGATAAGGTAGTAAGATGATGAATGATGTTTAGAAATATGATATATGTTTTGGTGATACCATGCTAAAGTTGTTTGGTATATTTGTATTGTTATGTTACTTGTTATTTACATATGAACTTACTAAGCATTTATGCTTACTCCCTCCTCTTTATTTACTGTAGTTTTGAACAAGCCAGCTTGGGAATCAGGACGGTTCGAAGGTTCGATCACACTATCCAAAGGACTTTCATTTGGGTAAATGGCTTGTAAAACTTAAGTATGGCATGTATAGCAATATATTTATTTTGTGTAAATAATTTTATGATATGGCCATGATTGGTTGAGAAAATGTTTGATATTGATAAGTCATGGTGATGGTTAAATTTAGATCATGTTTGATATCATGGAAGTTTAATAGGTTATCTAGTTCATAACAACTCATGAAAAGATGAAATTTGCCTTAAAACAGAATATTGCTGCAGCAATGACATGAATTTGAAAAATTACTAAAAATATTTTAAATGGAATTAAATGATGTGCAAGTTATGAAATTTAAGCTTAATGAGTCTATTTTCATATGGATAAAAAAAACAGGCATATAAATTATACTTTATGAGATATTTGAAACCTTGTGAAACAGGGCTAGAGTGATTTCTGGATCCTCTATTCTGACTTTAAAAATTCATAATAAATTGTAAAAAAATAATTATAAGTCATTATTTATATGTACAGATTCCTTATTGAGTCTAGTTTTAAGAGAAACAAACCTAGTAGTCATTGAAATTCTGTATAGAGAGATATCTGATTCGTAATACACAGATGTCAGAGCAGTCGAACCCTGAAACAGGGGAGACTTTAACTAATAAACTGTACTAATTGGCCCAACAAAAAATTCTAGAAACAAATCAGTAAATAGATATATGAGTCTAGATTTAGGAAAAATTTATGGATCTTGTTTTCAAGTTTTGTAACTCGAGATATGATTTTTTTTGTAACTGTGACACGAGTAGCTAGAAAGCTGTGAATGTAGAAACAAAAGATTTGAAGTTCTTAATTTGATAAATTATGTTCGGTAACTCCTCAAGCTCGACTCCGGCGACGGTTTCGGGCATGGGGGCGTTACATTTAGTGGTATCAGAGCAGGTTTAGTCGGTTCTCGGACTAACCTAGCATGTGTAAAAGTTTAGCTATACATGCCAGCGATGCGTGATAGTGTGATGTCTTCGACGCGTATGAGTACCGTCTTATTTAGGCAGGTACTCTCCAACCGAAAGCTGCTGACCATGTTCAATGTTATGCGAAGGTATTTGAGTAAAGTTATGATTATGATAAGTCTCGGTTCAGAAAAGTATGAATAAAAGTTTATGATACATATGTGATAATATGTGAGATGAAAGTTCATGTTGTGATAAATATCCATATTTGCTTAATGCTCATACGATGTAGTGTATGTGGCTTACTTGATAAGATGAACGGAATAAATAGAAAGTAGTAGATTTATGAATAAAGGTCATAATATCATGATACGAATGAAAATGTCCTTGTCTTGATTGGACGTTGAATGTTGATGAATGTTAATGATATAGAATTTTTTATGAGATAAAGGATTATAATGAAATGAACTTATCTATATTAAATTGTTGGACTGAATTATATGATTGTAATGATATGTACATGATGATGCACGAAATGAAAGTTGTGATTGCGATGCAAATATCTATGTTTTTTTGGCCTTATATGATGTCATGAGCATGAATTAATTTAATTAAATGAATGGATAAGTAAAGCTATCTATAAAACATAGAATGTATGCATAAGTATATTGTCTAAATGGGACAATAGGAAAATTGGTGTAAGCCAACATGAATGAATGACATGATTTTGATGATGTTGCTATGATGATGGGAGTTGTGTCGTATGTGTATATATAAAAAAGTCGAGTCAGAGGTCCTACAACCCCTCCCCCTTACCAAAGTGGTACTTATTGTAACACCCCAAACCCGTGACCGTCACCGGATTTGACCACGAGGTGTTACCGGGCTTACTTTACTTATTCCTCTCTTAGAAAATTTTTTTTTTGTTTTCCTTTTTCTGTTCCAGGCAGGCTAGTTAACTGCGTCACTGTCACCTTAAAAATCATATCTCGAGTTCCAGAACTCGAAAATGAGTTCTGTCAATTTTCCCTGAAACTAGACTCATATATCCATCCATGGATTTATTTCTAGAATTTTTGGTGGGGCCAATTGGTACAGTTTATTAGTTAAAGTCACCCCTGTTTCAGGGTTCGACTACACTGACCTTTACGCATTACGACCTGGATATCATCTCGTACAGAGCTCTAATGCTCATTCCATTTATTTCTAATGAAACTAGACTCAAAGGGGAATCTATGCATATAAGGCATGACTTCTAATTGTTTCTGGATAATTTATGGTAAATTTTTCAAGTCGGAGCAGGGGATCCAGAAACCATTCTGGCCCTGTTTCCCGAAAACCTGAATATCTCTTAAAATACAGCTCATACGGTCGTTTCGTTTCGTCCATATGAAAATAGATTCATCAAGGTTCAATTTCATAATTTATTCACTATTTAATTCTACTTCTACTATTTTTAGTGATTTTTCCATCTCACCTCACTGCTGCTGGCAGCATCTGGTACTAAAGCAAACAGTGACTATTTCATAATTCTTCCATGGCCAACTATTTCATCATACATAATACAAACTATGGCCACCTTATCAAAATTAAGGTTTCTAAGGCTCGTGCCTATAGGTTTTAGATTCACACTCAACCGACCACATAGGCCATCTTCGCATGGCTTAAAGTTTACAACCCGAGATTCAACAAAACAAAATAGCCTATACATGCCAAATGTTCTCCTAGTTCAACTACGAAGACAATACCAAAAGATTTCCAGCGGTGTGATGACTTCAACGACGGTTCCGAACGCATAAACGATACGAGTCCAAGAGACCTAAAATGGGTGACAAGAAAACACCGAGTGAGTTTATAACTCAGTAATTCATAAGCATTTCACAACCATCCGTTACTAAAATTATCATAAAATGAAATAATGAAACAAGGGCCAGCGTTCCAGCCATACCGAACTATACCATAGTTCCTTCGACCTTTCGGATCAATCTCATACCAAGTCATACATTTACATTTCATATACTATTCAATAGGATATTTGAAGCAATTTCCATACATCATTTCATTTCCGCAACAATCATGCAATTGAAATCATCACATAGATTTAAAACTTACCGACTCAACTCCGAGCATGAACATAGTATCTATTAGCCACGAACTCAAGGTACTTACTCTTTCCGCTGTCCATACTCAACTCGATGAAGACACACCCTCCATATAATTGTTCGATCGGAGATATATCTATATAGAGTACACACACACAGTGCTTAATACTCGATTTCGCACACTTAGTGCCATGTGATTTAAGCCCGCACACATAGTGCCATACCCTTCAAGCTCGCACACCCAGTGCCGTATATTTCCAGCATGCACACTTAGTGCCATATATTTCCAGCATGCACACTTAGTGCCATATATTTCCAGCATGCACACTTAGTGCCATATATTTCCAGCATGTTTCACATTGATCCCTATTTAATAATTTCTCATAAAATTGGTAAAATTAGAGAATGAAACTTCCACATATGCATGCACACACATAGTAAGCATAGAATATAACAATTAATTATTTTTATGACTCGGTTTAGTGGTCTCGAAACCACTTTCTGACTAGGGTCAATTTAGGGCTGTCACAACTCTCCCCCACTTAAGAAATTTTCATCCCGAAAATCTTACCGGTAAATAGGCTCGGGTATCGCTCTCTCATAGAGTCCTCAAGTTCCCAAGTGGCTTCTTCAATTCCGTGTTTATGCCACAACACCTTCACTAATGGGATTTTCTTATTGCGCAACTCTTTTACTTCGCGCATCAGAATGCGAACCGGCTCTTCTTCATAACTCAAATTAGGCTGAACCTCGACCTCAGATGGAGTAATTACGTGTGTCGGGTCAGACCTATATCGTCGAAGCATCGAGACATGGAAAACGTTGTGAATCCTTTCAAGCTCAGGGGGTAACATTAATCATGCGCTCTTGGTCCAACTCGTTCGGATACTTCATACGGACCGATGAACCTCGGACTCAATTTTCCCTTACGGCCAAATCTAAGCACCTTCTTCGAGGTGAGACTTTGAGAAATACCTTGTCTCCAACCCGATATTCAATGTCTTTCCTTTTCAAATCCGCATCGACTTTTGGCGATCCGAAGCGACCTTCAAACTTTCACGAATTACTCGAACTTTACGCTCGGCATCCTTAATCAAATCAACCCGAAGATTTTACCTTGATAAGTTCATCCGAATAATGGGGTACGGCATTTACGACCGTATAAAGCCTCGTAAGGCGCCATCTTAATACTTGATTGAAAGCTATTGTTGTAGCGAATTCAATCAAAGGCAAATATCTTTCCCATGAACCACTAAACTCAAGGATGCAACATCTCAACATATCCTCAAGGATTTGAATTATCCGTTCGGATTGACCATCGGTTTGGGGATGGCGGTGCTAAAATGCACTTGGTACCGAAAGCCTCTTGCAATTTCTTCCAAAATCGTGATGTAAATCTTGGGTCTCTATCCGTACGATAGAAACAGGTACCCCATGCAATCGAACAATTTGGGAGACGTATAATTACGCCAATTTATCGGCGAAAAATCCGTGCGGACAGGATAAAATGAGCGGACTTGGTCGATCTATCAACAATAACCCAAATCACATCTTTCTTACTTGCCGAACCGGTAATCCAGATATAAAATCCATTGTCACTCGATCCCATTTCCATTCAGGTATCATGATTGGCTGAAGTAATCCCGATGGCACTTGATGTTCCGCTTTCACTTGTTGACATATCAGACACCTTGAAACAAATTCAGAAATGTCTCGTTTCATACCGGGCCACCAAAATTGGCGTTTCAGGTCATTGTACATTTTAGTACTACCCGGGTGGATTGACATTCGACTACTGTGAGCCTCGCTCAAAATCATCGAAACAAGTTCCGAATTCCTTGGAATACATAATCGACCCTTGAACGTCAAGCAGTCATTGTCGTCAATCTGAAATTCCGATTCTTCATCCGAAACACATTCGGCTCGCTTAGCGACCAATTCAGCGTCGACCTTCTGAGATTCAAGTATTTGATGAATCAATAATGGTTTGGCCTCTAATTCGACTACTAGCACCTCCTCGGGTGAAACGGATAAATGAGCATCCATCGCTCTCAAAGCGAGCGATGCCTTGTGACTTAAAGCATCGGCCACCACGTCGGCCTTTCCGGGTGATAATCAATGATGAGTTCATAGTCTTTCAACAACTCAAGCCAACGTCTTTGTCGCGAGTTTAAATCTCTCGAGTCATCAAATATTTTAGACTCTTGTGGTCCGAATAAATATGACACCTTTCTCCAAACAAGTAATGCCGCCATATCTTCAAGGCGAACACTATGGTGCTAGTTCAAGGTCATGGGTCGGATAGTTTCTCTCATGCGGCTTTAGTTGTCTCGTCGTAAGCCACAACTCGACCTTCTTGCATCAACACACAACCTAACCCAAGCAAGGATGCGTCCATCAGTATATGACAAACTCTTTCTGGGACTCATTGTACTAGCACTGGGGCCTCGGTTAAACAAGTTTTAGTCGATCGAAACTTTCTTGTGAGGTTCGACCACTCGAACTTAACATCTTTTTGGAGTAGTTTCGTCATCGGTACAGCTATCATCGAAAAACCTTTCACAAATCGTCGATAGTATCCGCAAGCCCCAAAAGCTCCTAACCGGTAACATTCCTTGGAGGTTTCCAATCGACTATGGCTGAAATTTTGTTCGGGTCCACCACGACACCGATCACGGACACCACGTGCCCCAAAAGCTAACCTCTCTCAACCAAAATTCACATTCTTGAACTTTGCGTATAACTACTTATCTCGTAAAATTTGCAACACTAGCCTCAGGTGTTCAGCATGTTCAGTTTCATCTCTCGAATAGACCAAAATGTCATCGATAAATACAACTACGAACCGATCCAAGTATGGCTGAAAATCCTATTCATTAAATCCATAAATACCGCGAGGGCATTAGTGAGCCCAAACGGCATCACCAAGAATTCAGTAGTGACCGTACCTCGTTCTAAAAGCGGTTTTGGGTATGTCCGATTCTCGGACCCTCAACTGATAGTACCACGACCTCAAATCTATCTTTGAAAACACCGAGGCTCCCTTTAATTGATCAAACAAATCGTTAATTAGTGGCAGCGGATATTTATTCTTTATCGTCACTTTATTCAAGCGATGATAGTCGATGCACAATCTCATAGTTCCATCCTTCTTCTTCACAAACAATACTGGTGCGCCCCATAGAGAAAAACTCGGTCGAGCGAAACCTCTATCCATCAATTCTTGCAATTGAACCTTCAATTCCTTTAATTCCGTTAATGACATACGATACGAGGCTATTGAAATCGGTGTAGTACCGGGTACAACTTCGATGCCGAATTCCACTTCTCGAACCGGTGGCAATCCCGGTAACTCTTCAGGAAAAACATCTGAATACTCACAAACCACTGGTACCGATTCGAGTTTCCTTTCCGTCTCTTTACTTTCAAACACATACGCAAGGTATGTTTCACACCCTTTTCACATACCTCCGAGTGGTCATAGAAGATATTATCTTGGCACTCCTTTTGAATCGATGAGACTCGACTCGGACTACCTCGTTATTTACACTCCTCAAATCAATGGTTTTCCTTTTGCAATCCACCTTTGCATCATGTACGGTCAGCCAATCCATACCAAGAATAACATCGAATTCATCAAATGGTAGAAGCATCGGATCGGTAGGAAAGCGAGATTCTCGAATTATTAGGGGCATCTCTTGCACACTTTATCAACAATACGTATTGACCCAAAGGGTTTGACACCGAATTACGAACTCGAGAGACTCAACAGTAGAGTCTTCTTTGGATGCTAAGGTTTCACATACATACGAATGAGTAGAGCCGGGGTCAATCAATGCAATCACACTAGTATCAAAGAGAGTAAAAGTACCGGTGATAACGTCGGGGAGGATGCCTCCTCTCGTATGCTGGATGGCATATGCTCTAGCAGAACACGGGTCTCGGATCGGACAGCCGTATTAGAGGTTCCTCTCGATTACCACCCTACCTCCGAGAAATTCTCGGGGCCTACCTCCAGCCGTCGTTCCACTAGGTCTTGCACCTTGCGTCTTGCCAAATATTTATACATATATACATGACATCAACAATACTATCATCATTAATTCATCAATTCACAAAGTTTTATTTCACGAACATTTGACCCATTTTTACCCCATATGGCCGAATGCTACATTCATTACCCAACTAGCCATTCAATAATTTTCAGCCTCATCTAGCTCCGTGCAATCTCTAATGAAGTGGTCCCTCGAACCGCATCCATAACAGGCCCTATTAATAGACTTACCCCAACATTCACCTAGGTGTCGTCTTCCACATTGTGGGCATTCAGGTTTCTCTTGACGATTATTGCCCACACTAGCTACCAAGTAGCTCGAGTCCGTCGATGGTCGGGCTCGATGGAAATTCCATGATCGCCTCGACTTACTAGTGTCCTCCACGAATTTCTTTCTGACGAGAAGCGAGCTTTACTCGCCGATCTTTTACGATAATCTCTTGCTTCAAATCTTTTGCACATAGCAACCTCATCACCACACACACTCCGAGCATACCGACTAAGTCTTACGAACTCATGTTTGTATTTAGATCTTGTCATACGGCCTTGCTTGAGCTCCAAAATTCCTTACACTTCGATCGATGAACCGTTGACTAATATATTTCTTCGAAATTCGTTTGAAAGAAATCCCAAGTAACTTGTTCCTTTGGGACTATGGAAATCAAGGTCCTCCACCAATAGTAGGTGAGTCTCTTAACAAAGATATAGCACACTTAAGACATTCATCGGTGTGCATGACAGTTCATCAAACACTCTAATGGTGTTATCAAGCGAACTTCGGCCCTTCGGCATCATCGGTAACTATGGCCTTAAACTCCTCGGCCCCACGCTTCCTAATCAAGTCCACGGTGGTTTACTCAGCCTCACGGGATCGATGGCGATGGCATTACGGGCTCTTGGGTGGATTATTTAAATTCGGGAATGGTTGGACAGCCGGATTGGTTCGGGCATATTGCGCGACCCACTCATTCATCATGGTGAAGAAGGCTTGTTTCGCCCCTTCATTTTGATTATTCGCGGATGGTGAGGCTCAACAGCGGTGTCCCTTGCGCAGAGCAGCTGCTACACTTTCAACGTCATCCGCCAAGGGTCTCTCTACCCCGGGTTCCATTGCTAATCAAAACAAAATTTCAACCGTCAAAAGTCATCACATTATTAAGCACTAACGATTTGGCATGTATAGCTAGACTCACACGCGCTATGGTAGTCCTAGAACCGACTAAACCATAGCTCTGATACCAATTAAATGTAACACCCCAAACCCGTGACCGTCACCGGATTTGACCACGAGGTGTTACCGGGCTTACTTTACTTATTCCTCTCTTAGAAAATTTTTTTTTTGTTTTCCTTTTTCTGTTCCAGGCAGGCTAGTTAACTGCGTCACTGTCACCTTAAAAATCATATCTCTAGTTCCAGAACTCGAAAATGAGTTCTGTCAATTTTCCCTGAAACTAGACTCATATATCCATCCATGTATTTATTTCTAGAATTTTTGGTCGGGCCAATTGGTACAGTTTATTAGTTAAAGTCACCCCTGTTTCAGGGTTCGACTACACTGACCTTTACGCATTACGACCTGGATATCATCTCGTACAGAGCTCTAATGCTCATGCCGTTTGTTTCTAATGAAACTAGACTCAAATGGGAATCTATGCATATAAGGCATGACTTCTAATTGTTTCTGGATAATTTATGGTAAATTTTCCAACTCGGAGCAGGGGATCCAGAAACCGTTCTGGCCCTGTTTCCCAAAAACCTGAATATCTCTTAAAATACAGCTCATACGGTCGTTTCATTTCTTCCATATGAAAATATATTCATCAAGGTTCAATTTCATAATTTATTCACTATTTAATTCTACTTCTACTATTTTTAGTGATTTTTCCATCTCACCTCACTGCTGCTGGCAGCATCTGGTACTAAAGCAAACAATGACTATTTCATAATTCTTCCATGGCCAACTATTTCATCATACATAATACAAACTATGGCCACCTTATCAAAATTAAGGTTTTTAAGGCTCGTGCCTATAGGTTTTAGATTCACACTCAACCGACCACATAGGCCATCTTCGCATGGCTTAAAGTTTACAACCCGAGATTCAACAAAACAAAATAGCCTATACATGCCAAATGTTCTCCTAGTTCAACTACGAAGACAATACAAAAGATTTCCAGCCGGTGTGATGACTTCAACGACGGTTCCGAGCACGCATAAACGACACGAGTCCAAGAGACCTAAAATGGGTGACAAGAAAACACCGAGTGAGTTTATAACTCAGTAAGTCATAAGCATTTCACAACCATCCGTTACTAAAATTATCATAAAATGAAATAATGAAACAAGGGCCAGCGTTCCAGCCATACCGAACTATACCATAGTTCCTTAGACCTTTCGGATCAATCTCATACCAAGTCATACATTTACATTTCATATACTATTCAATAGGATATTTGAAGCAATTTCCATACATCATTTCATTTCCGCAACAATCATGCAATTGAAATCATCACATAGATTTAAAACTTACCGACTCAACTCCGAGCATGAACATAGTATCTATTAGCCACGAACTCAAGGTACTTACTCTTTCCGCTGTCCATACTCAACTCGATGAAGACACACCCTCCATATAATTGTTTGATCGGAGATATATCTATATAGAGTACGCACACACGATTGCTTAATACTCGATTTCGCACACTTAGTGCCATGTGATTTAAGCCCGCACACATAGTGCCATACCCTTGAGCTCGCTTTTTGGTCAGTATATTTCCAGCATGCACACTTAGTGCCATATATTTCCAACATGCACACTTAGTGCCATATATTTCCAGCATGTTTCACATTGATCCCTATTTAATAATTTCTCATAAAATTGGTAAAATTAGAGAATGAAACTTCCACATATGCATGCACACACATAGTAAGCATAGAATATAACAATTAATTATTTTTATGACTCGGTTTAGTGGTCCCGAAACCACTTTCCGACTAGGGTCAATTTAGGGCTGTCACACTTATAATGGAATTTCATGAGATTTGTATTGAATAAGTTTCGGTTGAGAACCCAAAGAGTTCGATGATAGAATAATTATAAGTATGATCGAGATTGAAAATGAGTGATAAGTAAAGTCGAGCCGATAAAGTATCGGATTGACGTAAAGATTATTGGAGTTATGCACTATCCCGTTAGAAAAGGAATTCTCCTTGGTAAACTGAATTACTCAGTGCAAGGTCGAGAAAAGTGTAAATCGAAATTTATTCGAATCGGCCTTCTTTAGTGAATGGTTTAATATGAAATTTGTGACGAGAACTAGTTGGGGAAATGATAATTGAAATGTGAACTATCCGAGTGTGTGATTATGGTGGACAGATTTAGCGATCTCTTTTGAGATGTTCTACGTGTTTACTGTTCTCAAAAATATTTCTATGGCTATTGATCTTCGAAGAAATTCTTGTTATATGGGAATGTCTTTTAATCACGGTGTTGGATGAAAGCATTGGTAGTCTGTTGGTTTATAATTTATATTGCTCTATTTCATCGGGTATTCTATTCCATTTAAATCGATAAGAATATTATGATTCTGCTTTCTTCTACATATGCTTCATCTGATATATATGTATGGGAAGATATATTGTTCTTGTTATATTTGATTCGGTGGGATTAAATGATGTTTTCTTTTGGACTTTCTTTCTTTGAAGAATTATTGGGGTATTCTGTATTTTCTCTATGAGTTTGGTTTTCGATTTCCGGCATAGTATCGTATCTTGGATTTCTTTATTTGGTTTCCTTGTTATCTTTGTTCCATAATTTGTCAATTATGACTCGTGTTCGAAGTGCGTTCTTCAGCTCGTGCTAATCATGTCAAATATGACTATACTTCTAATTTGATCTTGGTAATGTGGTGATTTTAGTATTGGGATTTTTTCTAATTTACGTGTAAGGATTTGACATCGATAAAGGCATAGGTGATAAAAGCGCGAGTTTAGGTCGATATGGTGAATTATTTATTTGAAAGATTTCATGTGACAATTATGTCGGGATTATTTTCTCAAGTCGATAATATAATTTCATTTTGTCTTGATAAAAGAGTAAATAGTCGAGCGAGAAGTGTATATTTATTAGAAAGAGTTGGATATTAGTTAAAGTCACTACTGAATGATAAGGTTTTCGTCTTGTGAAAGCTGAAAAGTTTATTACATGTTGACAAAGTTTGGATAGATGAGAATATTGGTAATTGAAGCGTCTGAACTAGACTAGTCTACATTGAGTAAAGACTTCCTGACTTTCAGTAATGTACCGTTGTATGAATTGTGATGTGTTTCAAGACAGAAGGTAATGTGATAGTTTAGAGCTTTCGATGTTACATAAAATCGGAGTTGTTAAAGGGGTTAAAGCGAGCATTGGAATCATCAAAATTATCCTTGCCGGTGTTGATATTGGGATGGAAATGAGAAGGATTATTCTTGAGGCCATATCAGAATTATTTCCATGGCAGAAAGAGGAAAATGTGATGTATCCTATTGTTAAATGTTTGGCGAGATCTATAAATCATATCGGTATTGAATGAATTCCTACTCATCAGATTCATGGAATTTCAGGTCTTTTTGATTGTTTAATTTCTTGGAATTCTAGTCTCCATTAACCAAATTGAGATCTAGTTTTATGTCAAGATGACAAGGGAAACGGAGAAGGGTTGAAAATTTAAGAACAATTAAGAGATGAGTTAAGTAAAATTTCAGAATATATGAGAAATTAATGAGATATATTGGAGGCACGCTTTGAGTGAAATTTCTCCAGACCGAATATGAAATTGAGGAATCTAAGTGAAGACCACTTTTACGGTAAGATTTTGGGGACGAAAATCCCTAAAGGGGAGAGTTGTAATATCGATTTTGGGCCTA
Source organism: Gossypium arboreum (assembly GCF_025698485.1). Taxonomy (NCBI): domain Eukaryota; kingdom Viridiplantae; phylum Streptophyta; class Magnoliopsida; order Malvales; family Malvaceae; genus Gossypium; species Gossypium arboreum. The sequence goes on from NC_069070.1 coordinate 56,164,992, forward strand.
GTCGGAATAGCGGTTTCGTGACCACAAAATCCGAGATAGAAATAATTATTTTATGATTATTTTGAGGTCTATGATATGATTGCATGATTGTGTGAAAATTTCATGAAGAAGTTTTATGCATAAAGTGCTTAAATTGAAATTAGGGACTAAATCGAATAATTTGTAAAACTTGTATTCTAGAAGTTTCTAGTATGAAATTGTTTTGAAATATTAATTAGGAGGTCTTAAATAGCAATTTTACCAATTTCTAAGTCTATGGACAAAAATTGGACATGGATGGAATTTTTGGAAAGTTTAGTAGTAAGGGCATTTTGGTCATTTAGGGGTAAAATGAATTAAGATACAAAATTAAAAGCCAATTTTGCTCATCTTCAACCCCATGGCCGAATATAGCAAGGAGAAACCATGGCTAGTGTTTTTCAAGCTTCCAAGCTCGATTGTAAGTCCGTTCTAGCCTCGTTTTTAATGATTTTTACGTTTTTGAGTCCCGGTAGCTCGATTAAGCTTATGCTAGCAATAATTCAACCTAGGGTTCATATTTGGAAAAATACCCATTGGTGAAATTTGTGTATTTTGGTGTTTTATGATAGAATATGAGGTTTTAAATTATGTTAGACAACTTGTACTACTCGGTTTTAAGTGAAAACAAGCAAAAGGGCTTAATCGGTAAAAATACATAATAGTCATAAGTACATGTTAGAGTGAGAATTTGATGTTTCCATAGAAGGGAAAAATGATCAGCATGTCATAAAACATAAGAAAATAGGCTGAAGTTTAATTTATGAGCTTTGGGGAAAAAGTGTAAATATGCAAGTTTAGGGGCCAAACTGTAATTTTGCCAAAATATGATTTTGGGTCAATTTGAATAATGTGAGTCCTAATTAGACTATATTTTAAATGATAGAGTGAGGAAAACTGAAATTCGGGCTAAAATGGAAAAATACCAAGTTGTGGACGAAATGGTAAAAGTAGCCATTTTCGCATACGAGGTAAGTTCATGTGTAAATAATGTAGCATAATTGTTATTTTTAAGTTATTGATGTTAATTATATGATATGCTGATTTTTTTATCGTGAAATATTATGCTTTGTGGTTAATGTTGAGTAATATGCAAATTATGTTTACTACTTGATAAATATGAATTGCTACCGAGTATCGGTTCCGATATTCCATGGAAGACGGCAATGTGAGATCGTGGAAAAAAGACCGTTTGAACCTTAGGAATAGATTAGGATACAAGTGACATGTCACTAGGATGGTTGAGCATCCGAACTCGTTGAGTTGAGTCCGAGTTCACTTATGGATGCGAATGTCCGAACTCGTTGAGTTAAGTCCGAGTTCGTGAAATGTAACTAGGCATCCGAACTCGTTGAGTTGAGTCCGAGTTCACTTATGGATGCGAATACCCGAGCTCGTTGAGTTGAGTCCAAGTTCACTTAGGGGCAGGTTACATGATTTCTTGATTACATATGAGGCACTTATGTGCAAATTATCCGTGTATCCGAGTTGTATTCCAATGTGTTCAACGGGTGAAATTTCTAGTGAAATGAAAGAACACTTAAGATGCAAGCGACATTTTGGTAAGTGTTGTGAAATGGACACTTTGGACAGGTATGTTCTTAACCCTCAGGTTGATAATAGATACAACAACGATAAGGTAGTAAGATGATGAATGATGTTTAGAAATATGATATATGTTTTGGTGATACCATGCTAAAGTTGTTTGGTATATTTGTATTGTTATGTTACTTGTTATTTACATATGAACTTACTAAGCATTTATGCTTACTCCCTCCTCTTTATTTACTGTAGTTTCGAACAAGCCAGCTCGGGAATCGGGACGGGTCGAAGGTTCGATCACACTATCCAAAGGACTTTCATCTGGGTAAATGGCTTGTAAAACTTAAGTATGGCATGTATAGCAATATATTTATTTTGTGTAAATAATTTTATGATATGGCCATGATTGGTTGAGAAAATGTTTGATATTGATAAGTCATGGTGATGGTTTAATTTAGATCATGTTTGATATCATGGAAGTTTAATAGGTTATCTAGTTCATAACAACTCATGAAAAGATGAAATTTGCCTTAAAACAGAATATTGCTGCAGCGATGACATGAATTTGAAAAATCACTAAAAATATTATAAATGGAATTAAATGATGACCAAGTTATGAAATTTAAGCTTAATGAGTCTATTTTCATATGAATTAAAAAAATAGGCATATAGGTTATACTTTATGAGATATTTGAAACCTTGTGAAACAGGGCTAGAGTGATTTCTGGATCCTCTGTTCTGTCTTTAAAATTCATAATAAATTGTATAAAAATAATTAGAAGTTATTATATATATGTAAAGATTCCTTATTGAGTCTAGTTTTAATAGAAACAAACGTTGTAGTCATTGAAATTCTGTATAGAGAGATATCGGATTTGTAATACAGATGTCGAGCAATGAACCACAAGCAGGGGAGACTTTAACTAATAAACTGTACTAATTGGCCTAACCAAAAATCATAGAAAACAATTATTAAATAGATATATGAGTCTAGATTTAGGAAAAATTTACATATCTTGATTTCGAGTTTCGTAACTCGAGATATGATTTTTCTTGTAACTGTGACGCGAGTAGCTAGAAAGCTGTGAATGTAGAAACAAAAGATTTGAAGTTCTTAATTTGATAAATTATGTTCGGTAACTCCTCAAGCTCGAATCCGGTGACGGTTTCGGGCGTGGGGGCATTACAATAAGTGTTTGTGGGAGTGGCGTGTAGATCTTTAGGGGGAGCTAAGGTTCAAGTCACAAGGCAAGCAATTTGAGGTATTATTTTTTTTTGAACAAAAAGGGGATGTGATGGAATTCAAGGGGAACTCTGCTAGGAGGAGTTTGAGCTGGTAAGGAGATTGAGTAAGGAGGAGATAAGGGAGAAGATTTAGGAGCTGATCAAGGAGCGTGGTTTTGGCCGAATGTTGGACTCTTGAGGAGTAAGAGTTGGCCGGCCAAGGGTCTCTAGGATAGGGAGTTTCGGCTAGGTCTTTGAAGGGGGGATTTCGGCATTTGGGAAGTGTGGTGCCGTCCCTGACAATTCTTTTTCCTTCTTTCCTTCTTTTGGCTTGCCGAAATAGGTTTGGCTTAGGGTTTCTTTTTCATTCTCTTTCATTCTGCTAATAGCTGAACTTGGAAGCCCTCACCGTGCCGTTTTCTCCATAACCGAATACTACTTCCCTTCTCACCTTTTCTTTTCTTTCATCTTTTCTTTTCTCCACAGTTGAACCCATACTCTACTCTCTCTGTCTCTTCCCTTATTTTCCTTTCTTCATTATTTCTCAATAGCTGAATCTTATCATAGCCGAACCTCTATTCTTTTCTTCTTTAAAAAGCCGAAACCCTCATACCTGTAGTATAGGAAACCGAATCTTTGCCTACTTGAATCTGCTTCTTCTTGTAACTACGGTGGATTGGAGTTAAGATCATAGATAGGAGCACTTTTTTGGGCCGAACAACAATTGGTAAGTTTGTCGAATAATTTCTGTTCATTATTTATGATTTAAGATAAATGCCGAAACCCCTTAAGGGTAGCTAGCGTTTGGACTAAGGGCGTTGGTTCCTCTTTCTTTTTCATTGTGTAAGCTTTAGCGTGGACAAGGAAGCGTACGGTGAAGGGTTTGAAGATTGATTCGGATTGGATCTCTAGATCTAATCCATATTTCGACAAAAAGGTAAGAACTCTAGGGTCTAAGGAATGTTGGCCGAATGTGGTAAGGTGGAAGTAGTACGTAGTTTGTTTTCGGTATGTAGACTGAAATTTAGTAACTCGATTTTAGGCAACTCATGAGTGGATCTCGCCAGTGTACCATTACAAATCAGGTGTGTAAATGACACTCACTCATAGACTAAATCGGCAAAAGCCAAAATACCGAAATGCTGAAGAGCCGGCATTTTGTGAACTTGCGAGCGTGCGAGCATTCGTGAGGTGGTTGTTTGTTAATTTTGGTAATCAAAAGAAGTATGATTGCAGAGTGCGCAATTTCGTGCATTTCAGTATACTTGGGTTTAATGGGCCAAAAACGAGTTAGTGGCCCAACGGGCCCAATTCGGTAAAAATGCTTGGTAAGTGTTTCTATTAATGCATTAATGGATGTAATATGTATGTAAACCCTAAAATAGTTAAATTTACTAAAATACCCCTAAGTATGAAAATTACCATTTTACCCTTAGGTGCAAAATTACCATTATACCCCTAGGGTTAATTTTGACTGAGATGCATGATATTCTGATTCTGTTTGTTGTATGCCATGACGTGTGTATCTGTTGCATGGGATATGGGTTATATTGATAGAGGAAGCATTCTGGTGGCTATGCCACAAATATCTGTTTCTGGTAGCTATGCCACAAATATCTGTTCTGGTGGCTCTACCACAATATCTGTATCTGGTGACTCTGTCACAATATCTGTTCTGGCAGCCATGCTGCAAACTTGTGACGTGTAGCAGATGGGTGGGTCGAGTAGTCTCCCCACATGGTGTAAGGTTGGCACGGGGGTGTATACGGATGGATATGGGTTGGGTTTTCTGCATACATGATATATCTATTCTGTTTCTGTTATAGGCCTGTGGGCTTCATTCTAAATTCTGTATAGGGCTAAGGCCCAACTTAATCTGTTTCTGTGGTTTGAACTGATCTGGACTATGTTTGGGTTATTTTACACACTGAGTTTTCCAAACTCACCCCTTAATTTTATCCATACAGGTAACCCTCAACCATAGTGGACTTGGAGCTGTGAGGGATTCGGAGTGGCCACATGTTTTGCAAGCTCGATCTTCTTCTTATGACTTGATTAGTTTTATTTACTTCATTTGCTTTGGGTTTTAAGTTGTAATAAGGTCGCTTTAATTATTTTTAATTGCTTTTAATATGCTTTGTTACCTTAGTTATGATATTGTTTTAAATGTTTGAAATTGAATAACTCTAAGGCGCGTTTTAAAAAGAATTACCTGATTTCAAATTATCACGAAACAAGACTAAGCTTCCGTGACGAAAACGTTTTCAAAACTAATAAGTGCTTTCAAAAGGCTTAAAAAGAAATGGTTTTTCCTGAACAAACATTCAGTTAAAGTATGGCAATAGTTGTGTGCATGTTTAGGAGTGGATCCGTTGAGAGCTTGGTACTTAAGCAGTCTAATAGACTCACCTCCTCTTTTCTGGCATCCTACCTGGTGCATAGCTTCCATTCACTTTAATCTAAAACGAAAATATTCTTTAAACACTAAGAAAGATTTTAGGTAAAACATGACTTCTCTAGTAACGTTTAAATGTGACACGCCGGATTTGGCTGTAACGTCTGGGTCGGGTTTGGGGTGTTACAATGCTCAGGCCGTGTCCAATATTGAGTTGGATCTTAGTTGACACGGCCATGACACACGTGCATGTGGTATACCCTGTGCCTCACACGGGTGTGTGGTTTACCCGTGTGGAAGTGCCTGGGCCGTGTGAAACACTATTTTAAGCCCAATTTGTCCGTTTTTAGCCCGTTTCTCACTCCTTTTGCTATCTTAAGCTCTCCTGAGTATAAAATATGAAATTCAAGGATTAGGAGCATCAAATTCACTAAAACCAAGAAAAAATCATTCATAAATATGCCAAGCATAGGGTAAAAATATGTATAAATTACGATTTATCAAATATCCCCACACTTAAGCATTTGCTTGTCCTTAAGCAAAATCCTCAACTCACAATCAAAATAAATTCTTCTCAACTTATAATTCTCATCAATAATGTTTCAAAATAATCCGCAAGCAGTCATATATTGAAAATTTAATGAAAAGAACATTAAAGTTTCAAATAGTCAAAGTTGAGCATTTCAATCATAAAATTATAGGCATCCCCCTTTATCTATGTAATTATCTTTAATTCCAAATTGACATTGAATGACATCCTCACTAAAGGTTCACTCAAATCACTCAATGTGTTTAAGGTTCAATGATTAAGCACTCATTAGTCAAACATGAAAAGTTATTACCATAGGCTTGCATGAAAATCAGATCTCCACCACTATAAATTATATGATACACAAATCAAAAGGTCTTTGAAGGGTTGTAACAGGGCTTCGGGTTAAGGTGTGGATAAAGGCTAAAAAAGGAACGGTTAGAATCGAGATTAAATTGATAAATTACCTATCTGGAAAAAAAATAACTAACATCAATAAACATGAGCTTTTTCTCAGAATATGGAATTAAAAACTTAAGCTCAAAAATAAAGAATTACTATTAATATGTATGTATGTATGTATGTATGTATGTATGTGTTTTTTTAAGAATAAAAACAAATATTTATATAAGAGAGAATTATATGATTCAAATGAAAGAACATATTTAGGTAATTAACCAATTCAAATCTTGACAAAAAGGGAGTCAATAAAATGGGAAAAAATCTCAACGAATCAAAAAAGTATGATAAAAGGGTTAAATTTTAGGGTAAATTAAAAAAAAAGTTTGTTAAGCTCAAGAGGGTTCACTAAGGATCAATTGTGTAGGTAGGCTTTTTATGGGTGAAAATTGGGTTAAAATCTAAGTGCCTTTATCATTTTAGTATATCAAATCAATGGTGTGGTCTCGACATGTATAATCGATGCAAGTTCTAGAATAACAAATCAATGTTGACACACTCATAATTAATAAAATCAGTGAGCATGAAGGATATATGCTCTAAAAGGCTCAAAATCTCACAGAAATTATGGGTATTTGATGTTAATCCTGTAAATTTAAAACTTCAAGATAATACCTCAATTCAGAGAAACAACCTAGCAATTTTAATTCTCAAAAGTTTCACCTTATCGTACTTGATTCTCTAATGTCTAAAAGTTTAAACTAGCAATGCACAATTACTTATGATTTAATTCAAAACATATCAATAAAAATCATAGATCAATCAAAATTTACTCTAATAATGATATGAGAAAATTATTTGAGAACAAGCTTAAAAATTTAGGGATTTTCTGATAATCACATAGATAACCTCCCCACAGTTAAGATGTACATTGTCCTCAATGTACAAAGATAGTTAATAAAAATATAAGCATAATATCAGAAGAGAGAGGGAGAAGCGAAACTGCCCTGAAAATTTGGAAAGTAGCAAGAGCAAGAATTGTAGATGAAGCCGAATAAGAGGTATGATTCTGAGGTACTAAAAAAAACACCATTATGGAAGAGGATTAAGGGATAATGCAATAATAATTATAAAGATATAAAGAGTTTAAAATATAAAACCATAAGTTTTCGAAAAATAAATAAGACACAATAATGTTTAAATAGAAATAAAAGTAAAAATAAAATAATAGTAAAATAAACGGACTCAAAAGTCCTCAACATCAGAGTCGTGAGCCAGTGGCGCTAGAGAAGAGATATGGAGGTGGTGACAAATCTATCAGAGAGTGGCATCGATGCTGTCGAATCGCTTGAAACACAGTTGCTCAAAACAAGTGAACCGCTCGGAGAAGTCTGTCAAAGTGGCAGCAAGAGGTCGGTGATGCGGTGGTGGTGGTGAGGGTGGGTCCTCATGAGAGGGAGGGACATCGTCAGTAATGTCCTCTGGCTCATCTTGGTCAGCCGACTGGACGAGTCTCTACTGAGGTGGGTCGACTCCACGGCGTCGCTCTATCATCCGCATGTGGATCATACTGGAAATTCTCTCTGGAGACATCTGGCCAACTAATGTGAGTGTCGGTGACATCTCTAGAGTGTCGAAAAGGCCGAAGTGTTAAGTGAGGAGAGTCACGTAAGGTCCAAGGCAAATGGGGCCCCTCCTATGGCGTTCCGTCTGGTGGAGAAAGGCTAGGGCGATAAAATATACCAAGTCAAATATATGGCTAGTGCCATGCTCCATAGGAAGTATGCGTCAGTGGTGCTAACTACTCCGATGCTCTCTCTCCTCCCAGTCAAAATATGAGCTAAGATGGCATAAATGTAGTGTAGTGCTGGAGGGAGAGAAGTCACCTTTGAGCAACTTGCGTCGTAGGGACGTGCTCGCCGTAAGGTCAGTCCAACAGCAAGATGGCGAATAGTGTGTGTAATGATGAAGCTATAGGAAATTTTCTGAAGCCATGAACTCCTCCGTGTAGAGGCCCAAAGCAGCTCCAAATTTGGGTACACTCATATGCCTGACAAGTCCACCAAGTCGAAAAACGATAGTACCAGCCTCGTCATGTGTGCTCATCACGTGCTGTAGGTGGAAGGTAATGCAGAACTCCAATGTCAGGTTCGAATAGGTAGGCTCGATGATCGTAAAGAACCAATCCCATGGCGTGGTATCGAGATGGAATAGAATGAGGTGAGCAAGTTGGACTTGCTCCAAAGCGGCCCAGTCAATACATATGCCCACTCCTAATGGTCGTACTCGTAGGAGCTGAAACAGGTCATTCTATGGGTCTGACGAGAACCGAAGCAGAGGATGGCGAGCTTCAGTTAAGGCGCTTGAGGAGGTTGCACCAGGACCCTTCTGCTTTTTCAAAGCGGGAACAGTAATTTTCTTGCCTTATGTGTTTGTCATTATAGGCCTACAAAATAATAGAAGTTTAAATATCGCCAAATATTAAACCTTGAGTCAACAGAAATAAAATTATCAGTAATAAAGCAATAGTCCTAAAAAGAAGATTCTCGAAAACTAATCATAATAAAAAAAAGTATTAAAGAATGAAACAAGAACCGATGGACGCTAGTAAAATAATAATCAAATGGAATAAAGTAAACAAAACAGAGAACTATAATAGTAATAGTAATAATAGAAATAATCATAAAAATGCTAACATAAAAGAATGAATAATAATAATAAAGGTCAATAAAAACAAAGTAAAGAGAAAAAGAATAATGAAATAATAAGTAAGAAATAACAAAATAAAATAAATAAATAACTAAAATAAAAAAAATAGTTGAGGGTGAAAGGGGTAACCACAAGCACTGGTCGGGGGTGAGCACGGGCGATGGACGGAGCTGGTTGGCCAGACTGTGGAAAGTGGGGGCGGGGCAAGGGTGTGGGGAGTGAGTATTGCGGCGCACTGGTGAAAGGGGAAAAAAAGGGAAAGAAAGGGAAGAAATGAGGGGGATAAAGAAAGGAAAATGGAGAGGGATGGGAGGAGGGGGGTCGGTCGGACGATACTGATGGTCGGAATAGGGCATCAGCATAAGGGGAGAAGAGTTTGGAGGCTGCGGCGGCTATGGGGGAAGAGTTTGGAGGCTAAAAAATTAGGGTTTGGGAGGAGGGGCTTAAAAAGGGGCACGGTCATGTGAGACCCGTGTTGGGCCACACGGCCGTGTCACACGTCCGTGTGGCTCACGTCCAGCCCATGTTTATTATGGAATTTGAATGTCTAATCGTCACACGGCCTGAGGACACGCCCGTGTGGGCAGGCCGTGTGGTGCACACGGTCGTGTCGCACCGTCGTGTCGCACGCCCGTGTGCTATGTTCTTTGCTTCTCCCACGCCCGTGTGGTACTTCACACGCCCTTGTGTCTGAACACACGGCTGTGTGCCTTGCCCGTGTGGCTTCCTGACATAATTAAAATTTGAAATTTAAGCTCCAGTTTTCACACGGCCGTGTCGCACGACCGTGTGGCTCGATACTTGGGGAATTTTTATCCTTGTTTCCACACGGCCAAGGACACGCCCATGTGTCCAGCCCGTGTGGGCCACTGCACCTGCACAAAAACACTAAAAATAGCTAAAATAAACAAGTTAGTGGTGTTAGTGCTCGGGTTGCCTCCTGATAAGTGCTTATTTAGAGTCTAAGCTCGACTTACCTCTCATTCACATGATTACGGTGGATTGAGGAGTTGAAACTCCTCACTCCTCCTATCAATTCTATTATCCTCATAAAGTTTAAGTGAGTAATATTCACCTTGAAAGTGTCAAATTGAGAATGATTTACCTCAACTGTATCGTATGAGAAAACATTCATTACCGTGAAGGGAGTCGCTCTATTTGTATAAGCTCTAAGGTAGAAAGTCGGGGGTCCTTTTCATCTAACAATACTTTATCCCCAGCCTTAAATTTCGTTGTTTCATTCCTACGCTTATTGAGGTGTCGCTTTGATTCATCGTGTGCTTTTGGTTTCTCCTTGACATTTTTTCACCATTCGTCTAGTTCATCGATCTGAAGCCTTCGTTCTTCTTGAGTCGCTCTATTTTTGTTGCATAGATTAGACTGGAGCTCCATCACATTCTTCCTAGGGGAGTCCTGTAAAGGAGGTTTAATTGCAATATTATTCAAGTTAATAGAACTTAAAAAATCATCTCGATTACTATATATTTTAACAGAATCACGAGCTTGAAGTTTAATCGTGTCATTACCTACACGAAGTATCAATTCACCTATGCCAACATCAATGATAGTTCTAACAATTGCTAAAAAGGGTCTTCCTAAAATTAAAGGCATATCATTGTCCTCTTCCATGTTTAGAACACAAAATCAATTGGGAATATAAATTTATCAATTTTAACAAGTACATCTTCAACAATACCCCTAGGACATCTAATTGTTTTATCTGCTAATTGAATGCTCATCCTAGTTTGTTTGGGTTTCCCAAGACCTAGTTGTTTAAACATTTTATAGGGCGTGACATTAATACTTGCCCCTAAATCAGCCAAAGCATTGTTAACATTTAGACTACCAATTAAATAAGGGATCGTAAACTCCCTGGATCTTTCAATTTGTTGTGTAGCTTATTCTGTAGAATGGCTTAGCAAACTGCATTCAACTCCACATACGACGCCTCATCCAACTTCCGCTTATTTACTAAAAGCTCCTTTAAAAATTTAACTGCGTTTGGCATCTGCGAAAGAGCTTCAATAAACGGTAAGTTAATAGGTAATTTCTTTAATAATTTAAAGAATTTACCAAATTGTTCGTCTAAGTGGTCTTTCCTTGTCGTGGTGGGGTATGGCACACGAGGTTTATATTCTTTACTTACCGATTTTTGCTCACTGTGGTCCACATCCTCCTTACCTTTACTTACCACAAGTCCTTGCTTCGGTTCTGGTTCAAGTTCAATTAACCCTTATTCATCTCGAACAGTAATCGCGTTAAGTTGCTCCCTTGGGTTAGTTTTAGTATTACTCGGCAAGCTACTTTGTGGTTACTGGGAAATTAACTTAGCAAGTTGTCCTATTTGAATTTCGAGCCCTTGAATCGACACTTGCTGATTTTTAAGGGCTGTTTAAGTATTCTAAAAACAATTTTCTGACACCAAGATGAATTTCGTTAGCATCTTCTCAAGGTTTAGCTTCTTTTCCTGCTGGTAAAGTGGTTGTTGAAAACCTAGGGGATGTTGTGGCCTTTGATTTCCTTGCCCACCCCACGAGAAATTGGGATGGTTCCTCCAACCTGCATTATAAGTGTTATTGTATGGGTTATTTTGAGGTCTAGAATTATTATTACCCATATATTGAACTTGTTCCTCCTTGGTGCTAGGGTTGAAGGTTGATAATCTGTGTGTACTCCTTCTCTATTTGAATCACACCTCATCACTGGATGTACCTGAGTAAAATCATACAAACCGTCAATCTTTTTATTTACAAATTCTACCTGGTTAGATAGCATAGTAACCGTGTCAAGGTTGAAAACACCAGCAGCTTTTGTCGACTTCGTTCTCATGACTTGCCACTGATAGTTATTCAGTGACATCTCTTCCATAAATTCATAAGCCTCTTTAGGTGTTTTGTTGTTCAATGTTCCACCGGTGGCTGCTTCGATAAGTTGCATTGTTGAGGGGTTCACACCATTGTAAAAAGTTTGAACTTGAAGCCATAGAGGTAACCCATGGTGAGGACACCTTCTTAATAAGTCCTTGTATCTCTCCCATGCATCATATAGAGTTTCTAGATCCATCTGCACAAAAGAAGAGATATCATCCTCAATTTAGCCGTTTTAGCAGGCGAAAAGTATTTTAGTAAAAAAATTTTGGTCATTTCTTCCCAAGTTGTGATTGACCCTCAAGGTAACGAGTTCAACCATTGTTTAGCTTTGTTCCTCAATGAAAATGGAAACAACCAAATACGAATGGCATTGTCAGAAACGCCATTGATCTTAAAAGTATCGCAAAGTTCCAGAAAATTCGCCAAATGAGTGTTTGGATCCTCATCCTACAAACCATCAAACTGAACAAACTATTGTACCATTTGAATTGTTTTAGGGTTCAGTTCAAAATTATTTGCAGCAATAGCATGTGTAGCGCCCTAAAAATCCCGAAATCCAAAAATCTCAAAATCTTGAATTTTTCTTTTTGTGCTTAATAATTCTGGTTAAGTGCTAATTACGCAAAGTAAAGTCTTGGTCAAGGTTTGAGTTCAAATTAAGGGGTAGAAGAAATTATAAGTTGATTATTAAAAGAATCAAGGTTGGCAAGTAGTTGGGCTTTTAAATAAAGATACGGGAAAATAGCAGCAAAGAGCCTAGTAGAGGAGTGACTAAGTGACGCCACTTAGAGTGTAGGGAGGTGGCGTTAATAGCTAGCAAGGAGGTCCAAGGTTTGAATCCTAGCTTAGTGTTTTTAGAAGTTTAATTTTGACCTTCTAGAAGGATGGAAGTGGCATGAAAGTGGACTCCAAGGGAAGTGTTCAGGAGAGAAAATTAAGGAAAGGATCAAGGGGTTATCAGGGAGAAAAACGAGAAGATGAGAAGGGAAAAGTGATAGAGCCGAATGGGGAATTGGGCATGGGAAAAATTCAGCTATAAGGCTTATAAATAGGTGCCGAATGCTAGGGTATGAAGCTAATGACTGAATTTCCTTCACCCTGTTACCAGGAACTCTTTTCTCTAAAAGCCGAAAACCCTCTGCCTTTCTTTTCTTTTTCTTCTTCCTTGTGCCAAATTCTATTCTTCCTCTGCCTCATTGCTGACTTTTCTTTCTTTTTCCATGGAGCCGAAAAACCCTCTTTTGCCATACAAATTCGTAAAGGGCCGAACCTCTTTGGTCGAATACCCTTGGTGCAATCACTACTCCTTCTACTTCGATCAAATCTAGTGTAAGTGTTGTTCTCCCAATCGGTTTCTTTGCTAAGTATCGAATATTGTCCCTCACTCTTTCTAATCAACTATGGTACGGAATTAGTATCAAATCTCGGATCTTAGCTCATTGCCAAATTGCCCCTTAGGTGTTGCGGTTTTGGTAAGTATTCCTCATCCATTGGCTAAGGTTGGCCGAATAGCCATAGTAAGGTAAGGGGACTTGTGTTGGATACGAGTCACCTATTATTCTTGTTTTAAAAGTTACAATTGGTGCAGATCTAGGAGTTGATCGTGGTTAGTGAAGGGGTTGTTATACTTATCGCGCAAGGTAAGATTAAGGTGAGATTCCGGCTTCTGGTAAAGTATTCGATAAGTATGTGAGATTAATCTTTGAGTGATATCGATTGTAAGTTTGGGCTAAGGAAATCGCAGCATGCTTGCCTACCAGGTGTGTACATACATGCACACACACAATGAATAGGCAAAAGTCGAAATGCTGAAAAGCCAAAAGTTGGGCTACAGTAGTCACACGAGTGCGCGAACACTCATGGAAAGGAAACCGATAGGTTGCCTGAGGCCCACAGGCGATTCCGTAGACTTGGGTTGAGAATTGGCCAAATGGCCGGAATGGGCTATATAGGTCTGATGGGCTATTGGGCCCACAATAGGCAAGGATTGATAAGTGATGCTATGTGTTAGGAAATTTGTGTGTGAGCATGACTATAATATGATTTGGGCCTAATGGGCCATATGAATGCGAATTGGGCCTAGTGGGCCTTAAGAATATGAACTGGGCCAAATGGGCCATTTGAATAAGATTGGGCCTAGTGGACCATATGAATGTATGTAGGGGTATTGGGCCTAGTTTATGATGACTACATAAAACTTAATTAATTAATTGAGACCGTGGACTAGTCATAGGGTTAAGGTGTGGCAACAGGTATATGCATGTCTAGGATTGGATCTAGGGAGAGTTTGGTACTTAAGCGGTCTTAGTCACCCACCTCTTCTTTTCTGGAATCTTACCTGGTGCATAGTATTCGTTCATCTTAGCTCACGGGACTTGTTCATGGTCCAAGGTAAGTGAAAACCGTAATTAAGGGAAAATTACCGAAATGCCCTTAAGGGAAAAATGACCAAAATACCCCTAGGTTTGAATGTAAGTTTTGTGGATGTGACATGCATACATATGATGTTTTGCTTAGGTTGCATATGGGGTGGGAATTATGGAACGGAGGAAGTATATGAGGATTCGCATGGTTGCTTGACAATCATGGATCCACCGACGGCTTTTAAAGCCCAATATGTAAATAAAGGTAGTTCAGCAACTGGGCTACCATTGGTGTGTGGGCTGGGTGGGTCGATATTTATATCCCCGCATGGTGTGATGGGGGACGGAGCTGGTGTGTAGCGGATGGATAATTTGGATGGGATTGCATTGCAAGTTTGATGATTTGTCTTGGAATGCTTGTTCTTCATTGAGGGTTGTACACACTGAGTTTGCGAAAACTCACCCCCTCTTTTATTTTATTTTCAGGTGATGCTCAGTAGAAGGTTCAATGTTTGGAAGGACTCGGGGTACCGACTAGCAAGATAATTCAGACTTGGTTTTTTTTAAGCATTTAAGTTTTTATTTCTTTTTAAGTGTGTTCAGATCAGATTGTAATAAGGTTTTCATTATGTTATTATTACTTGAATTATTATTATTATTTTTTATGAGAAGTTGAACATGGATTTCTTAAATTATAGTATGTTTCCTACGTTTCCACAATTTTTTTTTAAAAATCAAATGTTTTAAAAATAAGGCTTTCGTAACTAAAAGTTTTTTTTTTAGTTAATTAAGGTTTCTCATTTTAAGAAGGGTTTTCAATGAAAACAAGGTTTTTACTAAAACAATTTAATGTGACACATCAGATTTGGCCATAACGTCCGAGCCGAGTTTGAGGTGTTACATTTAGTGGTATCAGAGCCCATGTTCCAAAACTCGGGCTGTGAATTGGGCCTTATTACTTGGTTTCTTTTTGTGTTTTAAAAAAAATATTTTTGATTGGATCACAATGTTTTGGAAAAAGGGAAGTCTTTTTGAGAGGCACACCGAGTCTCCGACGTCGAACCAAGTAAGTACTTTTACTCTTAAATTTGTTTAAATTATTATACAGTAAATAGTTAGAGGGCTACTCTACATGACTTTGTTAGAATGGAACCAAAGCCCGTAGGAACTTGAAACTATAGAGGATTTGTGAAAATAATTTTCGCTTTAATTACTTCCATAAAACATCGGGTTAATTATTGAAACTAACTAAGACTTCATAAAATTTCTAATCCAGATAATACGAGAATTGACGATGAGTGATAGAAGAGGTGCAAGGGGCCGTGGCCGAGGCCGTGAAAGTTTTAGGGCTGAATCGTCAGCATCGGGCCATGTGCCCAATGTTGGAGTAGAAGAGGCACCGGCCTCACCTGTGGCTGAGAATGGACCATATGATCGGGCCGCGGGAGAAGATGCATTGTCGCAGGCAATGCTGAGAATTTTGGAAAGGGTCACTAGGCCCAATAATGGCAGCGAAAATCAGGGGTCCATTCCAGAGCGACTTTGTTCGAACAGGGCTGAGATCTTTAAGGGCGTGGCTGGCGTGGCTCCTAATGTGGCGAAATATTGGTTGGAGGCCACTGAAAGGATAATGGAGGACCTGGACTGCTCACCTGAGCAAAATTTAAAAGGAGCAGTGTCACTGCTTAGGGAAGAAGCCTACCAGTGGTGGCTGATAGTGAAAGAGGGCACCCAACTGGAGCGGGCCACTCGGGAGTTTTTCAAAGCTGCATTCCAAGGGAAGTATGTGGGTGCAAGCTATGTGGATGCTAGAAGGAAGGAGTTCCTGAATTTGACCCAAGGGAACAAATCGGTGGCGGAGTATGAGGCAGAGTTTTTACGCCTTAATAGGTATGCGAGAGTAACGGTGGCAACGGAGTATGAGCGTTGTGTGAGGTTTGAGGATGGACTTAGAGATAGCCTCAGGGTACTGATAGCTCCTCAAAGGGAGTGAGTTTTCTCAAAGTTGGTGGAGAAGGCAAAGATAGCGGAGGAGGTAAAGCGCATTGAGTGCTTAAATCAAGAGAAAAAAAGGGGTAAGAATAAGAGGGAGGCTGAGACTCCTGGTGTAGGACAGATGCCTAGGGCTAGGGCCAAAGTTAATGGGCCAGATAGAGTAGGGCCCCTGCTGTTAATCCAAGGGTGCCACTTTGTGCTAATTGTGAGAAAGGTCATGTAGGCGAGTGTTGGAAGAGGATGAGAGCTTGTCTAGCTTGTGGATTTATGAAGCATAGGATCAGGAATTGCCCTAGAATGTCGGCTCAGGTGCTAGTCGTGGACCGAAGTGGTGTACAACCACCGAGGGGTGGCTAGCTACCGCCGAGAGGCTGTGATCAGGCCAGGGGTGGAAACAGTTTGGGTCGTGGAGCACCAGGCAGAGCTGTTGATCATGCTGAAGCGAGGCAGCCAACTTTGATCTATGCAGCACCTCGCCAAGAGGATGGAGACGCTCCAGAGGCGAAAATGGTACGTACTTACCCATAGTGTGCTATTTACCTAAGTTAGAATTAGAGTGCGCAGCGGAAGTATGGTGTGGTAGTCAGTGTTAGTAGTTGGAAATTTCGAGGACGGAATTTCTTTTAGGGGGTAGAGTTGTAACGGCCCAAAAATCCCGAAATCCAAAAATCTCGAAATCTTAAATTTTTCTTTTTGCGCTTAATAATTACAGTTAAGTGCTAATTACACAAAGGTAGGTCTTGGTCAAGGTTTGAGTTCAAATTAAGGGGTAGAAGAAATTATAAGTTAATTATTAAAAGAATTAGGGTTGGCAAGTAGTTGGGCTTTTAAATAAAGATAGGGGAAAATAGCAGCAAAGAGCCTAGTAGAGGAGTGGTTATGTGACGCCACTTAGAGTGTAGGGAGGTGGCGTTAATAGCTAGCAAGGAGATCCAAGGTTCGAATCCTAGCTTAGTATTTTTAGAAGTTTAATTTTGACCTTCTAGAAGGATGGAAGTGGCGTGAAAGTGGACTCCAAGGGAAGTGTTTAGGAGAGAAAATTAAGGAAAGGATCAAGGGGTTATCAGGGAGAAAAACAAGGAGATGAGAAGGGAGAAGTGATGGAGCCGAATGGGGAATTGGGCATAGGAAAAATTCAGCTATAAGGCTTATAAATAGGTGCCAAATGCTAGGGTATGAAGCTAATGACCGAATTTCCTTCACCCTGTTACCAGAAACTCTTTTCCCTAAAAGCCAAAAACCCTCTACCTTTCTTTTCATTTTCTCCTTCCTTATGTCGAATTCTATTCTTCCTCTACCTCATTACTGAATTTTCTTTCTTTTTCCTTGGAGCTGAATAACCCTCTTTTGCCATACAAAATCGTAAAGGGTCGAACCTCTTTGGCCAAATACCCTTGGTGCAATCACTACTCCTTCTACTTCGGTCAAATCTAGTGTAAGTGTTGTTCTCCCAATCGGTTTCCTTGCTAAGTATCGAATATTGTCCCTCACTCTTTCTAATCAACTGTGGTACGGAATTAGTATCGGATCTCGGATCTTAGCTCATTGTCGAATTGCCCCTTATGTGTTACGATTTTGGTAAGTATTCCTCATCCATTGGCTAAGGTTGGTCGAATAGCCATAGTAAGGTAAGGGGACTTGTGTTGGATACGAGTCACCTATTATTCTTGTTTTAATAGTTACGATTGGTGCAGATCTAGGAGTTGATCATGGTTAGTGAAGGGGCTGTTATAGTTATCGCGTAAGGTAAGATTAAGGTGAGATTCCAGCTTTTGGTAAAGTATTCGATAAGTATGTGAGATTAATCTTTGAGTGATATCGATTGTAGGTTTGGGCTAAGGAAATCGCAGCACGCTTGCCTACTAGGTGTGTACATACACTGTACACACACAATGAATTAGCAAAAGCCAAAATGCCGAAAAGCCAAAAGTTGGGCTATAGTAGTCACACGAGTGCTAGAACACTCATGGAGAGGAAACTGATAGGATGCCTGAGGCCCACGAGCTATTCTATGGACTTGGGTTGAGAATTGGCCAAATGGGTCGGAATGGGCTGTTGGGCCCATAATAGGCAAGAATTGATAAGTGATGTTATGTGTTAGGAAATTTGTATGTGAGCATGAATATAATATGATTTGGGCCTAATGGGCCATATGAATGTGAATTGGGCCTAGTGGGCCATAAGAATATGAACTGGGCCAGATGGGCCATTTGAATAAGATTAGGCCTAGTGGGCCATATGCATGTATATAGGGGTATTGGGCCTAGTATATGATGACTACATAAAACTTAATTAATTAACTGAGATCGTGGACAAGTCATAGGGTTAAGGTTTGGCAACGGGTATATGCATGTCTAGGATTGGATCTAAGGAGAGCTTGGTGCTTAAGCGGTCTTAATCACCCACGTCCTCTTCTCTGGAGTCCTACCTGATGCATAGTATTCATTCATCTTAATTAGCGGGACTTGTTCATGGGCCAAGGTAAGTGAAAACTGTAATTAAGGGAAAATTACCGGAATGCCCCTAAGGGAAAAAATGACCAAAATACCCCTAGGTGTTGAATGTAAGTTTTGTGGATATGACATGCATACATATGATGTTCTGCTTAGGTTGCATATGGGGTGGGAATTATGGAACGAAGGAAGTACATAAGGATTCGCATGGCTGCTTGACAATCATGGATCCGCCGACGGCTTTTAAAGCCCAATATGTAAATGAAGGTAGTTTCGTAACCGGGCTACCATTGGTGTGTGGGTTGGGTGGGTTGATTTTTATATCCCCACATGGTGTTATGGGGGACGAAGGTGGTGTGTAGCAGATGGATGATTTGGATGGGATTGCACTGCATGTTTGATGATTTGTCTTTGAATGCTTGTTCTTCATCGAGGGTTGTACACACTGAGTTTGCGAAAACTCACCCCCTCTTCTATTTTATTTTCAGGTGATGCTCAGTAGAATGTTCGATGTTTGGAGGGACTCGGGGTGGCCGGCTAGCAAGAAAATTCAGACTTGGTTTCTTTTAAGCGTTTAAGTTTTTATTTCTTTTTAAGTGTGTTCAGATCAAATTGTAATAAGGTTTTCATTATGTTATTATGACTTGAATTATTATTATTATTTTTTACGAGAAGTTGAACATGGATTTCTTAAATTATAGTATGTTTCCTACGTTTCTGCAACTAAGTTTTTCTTAAAAAATCAAATGTTTTAAACAAGGCTTTCGTAACTGAAAGGTTTTTTTTTTTAGTTAATTAAGGTTTCTCATTTTAAGAAGGGTTTTCGATGAAAACAAGGTTTTCTCTAAAACACTTCAATGCGACACACCAGATTCGGCCATAACGTCTGGGCCGGGTTTGGGATGTTACAGCAGGCCTAACTATACTTGATTCAGCTCCTGTTAAAGTAGGTTTAGCATAATCATACATAGTACGAGGAGCAGAATTCTGATTTACTGGGTTTGCAACAGCCACTAGAGGTAACGGATTATTTTGATTATTAGCCATCTCCTCGGTTGTAGTTTGAATATCGTCCTCTTGTCCTTCCTCTTTGTATCGCAGGCTTCGCCTTATTTCTCTTCGGTTTCTGCGAGCTGTGCTTTCAATCTCACTATCAAAAAGTAAAGGTCCTGACGGGTTTCTTCTAGTTATAAACTATACAAACCTACCAGAAGTAAATAAAAGAAAATCTAGTAAATCAAAACAAAATTAAATAAAAATAAAAATAATGGCTAAAGTAATAAAAATTAAGTGTTCCTAATATCTTAGTCCCCGGCAACGGCGCCAAAAACTTGATGGTCATGAAATTATCTAAAAAGTTGACTTAAGGCAAGCGCACCTATTGAACAGTAGTATAGTTATGGTGAGACCGAAAATATCGTATCCACGAGGACTAAAAGTACTAGTAATTACTATCTTTTTATTATCTAGCCTAAAATTTAAGAGAATGTTTTTAAACTAAACTAATTATCTAATTAACTAAGATTACGACAGACATGAAAGTTGGAAAATACTTTAGGAAAACCAATAGGGAAGACAATACCCAAGGAAGAATCCAGCTAGACTTCACTTATTACCTTTGACTTAGACGATTTATTCACTTGACTTATTCCGTAGAAATCCCTGATTTATGTTAATATCCTTTTCGAGACTAAAAACAACTGACTCTAGGTTGATTAATTGAAATCTCTTTCTAATTAAAACCCTATTGTTACATTAACTCGATCTACGGATTCCCTTATTAGATTTGACTCTAATACGATAGATTTATGTCGTCCTATCTCTAGGATTGCATGCAACTCCACTTAATTATGAATGATCTACTCTTAAACAGGGACTTTTCCTCCACTGAATAAGCACATCAAAACCTGAATTAATAGCCTGGAATATTAAAACAAGAATTAAGACTCACAATTAAGAATAAGAACAAGTATTTATCATATAAATTAAAAAGTAATAAGATTCATCTTAGGTTTCATCTCCCTTAGGTACTTCGGGAGTTTAGTTCATAATAATAATGGAAAACATCTCAAAGTTTGGAAAACAACAAAACATAAAGAAACCCAAAGAACTTCTAGGAAATTGGATGGAAATCTTCAGTCTTGATGTACATCCTGGCTTCGAGGTGATTCCGATAGCTATTCTCGAGTATTTTCTACCTCCAACTTTGCGTGTCTCCCCTAATCCTCTTCTAGGGTGTTTATATAGGCTTTAAAATGCTTCAAAACCCTTAAAAGTGCCCTTTTCCGAATAGAACTAGGCTTGGGCTCGGTAGGGACACTGCCGTGTGCCACGCCCGTGTGAAGGTGCTCAGGCCGTGTGCAATATTGAGTTGGATCTTAGTCGACCCAACTATGACACACGAGTGTGTGGTCTACCCGTGTGCTTCACACGGGCGTGTGGTTTACCCGTGTGGAAGTGCCTGGGCCGTGTGAAACACTATGTTAAGCCTAATTTGTCCGTTTTTGGCTCGTTTCTCACTCCTTTTGCTATCCTAAGCTCTCCTGATGTATAAAATATGAAATTAAAGGATTAAGAGCATCGAATTCACTAAAACCAAGAAAAAATCATTCATAAATATGCCAAGCATGGGGTAAAAATATGTATAAATTATGGTTTATCATATATACTGTGATAGTGTGATGACTTTTGACATTTGAAAATGTGTTTTCGTATAGTAAATGGATCTTGATAGAGCTATAGCTGATGATGTCGAGAGTGTAGTGCCTACTCCCGCACATGGGACAACACCAGTTGAATCTCGACCGATTTCGAGTAGTCATAAGGGGGAGGCTAAACAAGCCTTCTATCAAATGATGAATGATTGGTTTACTCAATATATCCGAACTAATCTGGCTATACAACAACCTCTACCCCCAAATAATCCATCTCCGATACCTATGGTACCTCCGATGATTGATCCGATGAGATTTAACAAGCCTCCTGTTGATAAAATCAGAAAACACGGGGCTAAAGAATTCAGAGCTACTGATGATGATGATGCTGAGAGAGCTGAATTCTGCCTTGATAATACTATCTGTGTATTTGATGAGTTATCTTGTACCCCGGATGAGTGCTTAAAGTGTGCCATATCCCTGCTTCGAGACACTGCATATCACTGGTGGAATACACTAGTACCAGTGTTCCAAAAGAACGGGTGACCTGAGACTTCTTTCAGACTAAGTTCCGTAAGAAATACATCAGCCAGAGATTTATTGATCAGAAACGCAAAGAATTTCTGGAGCTAAAACAGGGTCGTATGACTGTGACAGAATATGAGCGGAAATTTGTGAAACTCAGTCGATATGCCCGTGAGTGTGTTTCAACCAAAGCTATCATGTGTAAAAGATTCAAAGATGGTTTGAACAAAGACATTAAATCATTGGTTGGTATACTTGAAATCAAAGAGTTCATGGTACATGTTGGGTGAGCTTGTAAAGCCGAAGAACTCGAGAAAGAAAAAAGAAAAGCTGATTTTGAAGCCAGAGATTCCCGTAAAAGATCATCGGGTAAGACTTTTCACTTAACATTGAAGAAGTTCAGAGATGATTCTAATCGATCTAAGGATACTGCAGGCTTTTCTAGACGAGATCGAGATCGACCCCCGATGAGTTCACGAGCTACTTCGATAGCTAGTGTTGGCAATGTTTGACAGAATAGAGTCGAGTGCAAACATTGTGGTAAATGGCATTCCGAAGATTACAGATTACATGATCGGTCTTGTTTTAAATGTGGATCGATGGATCATTTTATCCAAGATTGTCCGATGTTAGCCGAGCAAAACACTATTCAAAACGCGAGACCGAGTAATATGTCAGTGCGAGGCAGACCACCCAGGCGTTTGGGTAATGTGAGTGGCAGTCAAAGAGGGACGAAAGGTACAATAGTTCAATCTAAGGCTCGTGCACCTGCTAGAGCCTATGCTAGACGCACTCACGAGGACGTTTCTTCCCCAGATGTTATTACCGTTACTTTCACTCTTTATGATACTAGTGTTATTGCATTGATTGATCCTGGTTCGACTCATTTGTATGTGTGTGAAACATTAGTATCCAATAAGACTCTGCCTGTTGAGTCTACTGAGTTTGTGATTCGAGTATCGAACCCCCTGGGCCATTGTGTTCTGGTTGATAAAGTATGTAAAAATTGCCTGTTGATGATTCGAGATACATGCTTTCCAACTGATTTGATGTTGTTACCATTTGATGAATTCGATATAATTCTAGGTATGGCCTCGTTGACTTTGCACGATGCCGTTGTTAATTGCAAAAGAAAGACCATTGATTTGGGATGTCAGAACAACAAGATTATTCGGATTGAATCTAATGATCTGAGTGGTTTACCAGCAGTAATATCTTCGGTGTTGCTCAAAAGTATGTGCGAAAAGGTTGTGAAGCTTACTTTGCTTATGTGCTTGATAGTAAAGTGATTGAAAAGAAGATTGAATCTATACCAGTTGTGTACGAGTATCCAGATGTGTTTCCTGAAGAATTGTCAGGTTTGCCACCTGTCCGAGAGGTAGAGTTTGGTATTGAGTTAGTATCAGGGACGACTCTGATTTCATTAGCTCTGTACCAGATGGCACCTACTGAATTACAAGAGTTGAAAGCATAGTTGAAAGAGTTAACTGATAGAAGACTGAGTTTCTCTCCCTGGGGTGCACCAGTTCTATTTGTGAAAAATAAAGACAGAACTATGAGAATGTGCATTGATTATAGATAGCTCAATAAGGTGACCATAAAGAATAAATATCCGTTGCCATGGATTGATGATTTTTTTATCAGCTAAAAGGGGCTACAGTGTTTTCGAAGACAGATTTGAGATCTGGCTACGATCAATTATGAGTTAAAGACTCTGATGTGCTGAAAACTGTCTTACGAACGAGGTACGGACATTATGAGGTTCTGGTTATGCCTTTTGGACTTACTAATACACCTGCTATGTAACACCCCGTACCCGAGTCCGTTACCGGAGTCGAACACAAGGTGCACACAGACTTAACTTAATTATTTTCACAGTCCATCAAAAAATTTCCAGTCAAGCTGGTTACTGCATCACTGTCGCCTTAAAAATCATATCTTGAGTTTCAAAGCTCAAAAATCAGTTTCGTAATTTTTCCCTGAAACTAGACTCATATGTCCATCTACATATTTTTTCCTAGAATTTTTGGTTGGGCCAATTAGTACAGTTTATTAGTTAAAGTCTCCCCTGTTACAGGGATCGACTACACTGATCTTTGCGCATTACGACTTGGATATCTTCCTGTACAGGGCTTCAATACTGATGTCATTTATTTCTATGGAAACTAGACTCAGAGAGGAATCTATACATATATGGTATGACTCCTAATTATCTCTGGTTAATTTATAATGAATTTCCAAAGTCGGAACAGGGAATCCAGAAACCATTCTGGCCCTGTTTCACGAAAACCTAAATATCTCTTAACATACAACTCATATGACCATTTCGTTTCTTCCATATGAAAGTAGATTCACCAAGGTTCATTTACATAATTTATTCACTATTTAATTCCATTCCTGCTATTTTTAGTGATTTTTCACATCCACACCACTACTGCTGTCAGCATCTGTTTTCAAGGTAAACTTTACCTATTTCGTGGTTTCCATGGACCAACTAGAGTTTTGTCATACATAGGTCCACATATGATCATATTTAGCCATTCCAAGGGCTGATCATTGCCCAACACTTCCATTCCAGTCCATAGTCACATCATGAAACCATATATACATACATAAACACAAATGGTCTAATGCCATACTCCACTTCTACGAGCCATTTTCGCATGGCCGTACACACATACATCACAAAAAGTACTTGAAAAACAACAAAGGGTAGTCCTATACATGCCATTTCAAAGTTCAACCAAAATTGTACCAAAAAGGGGGCTTTGATAGTGTGGGCGACTTTGACTTCAAAATCCCGAGTCCGATAGCTGACGAGCCAAAATCTATAAAATAGAGAACAAAGAAACGGAGTAAGCAATTTATGCTTAGTAAGTTTTGAGCAAGAATTTAAACACAAGCTCAAGTATAGCATTCACATAATTAAGCGGATAATTCCGCGTATTCATATATTCAAATCATTTCTACTTTACATTCCAACCCCTATGTTCATACATAAGGGATCATCTTAGCCAAATACGGAAGCTCATTACTCAACCGGCGAATATTATTGAAGGAACTCAACTATTCCAATGCACATACGAACATACCTCATTGCTGGAATTTTTTTTCAAACGTATTAACTGGGATTTTTACAGCAAGATCGTTCATTCCTGAATCACGTACCTTCAGATCTTATCCGGATATAGCGACTCGCTCAAAAGCCTTCGGGACATAGCCCGGTTATAATAGCTCGCACAAATGCCTTCGGGACTTAACCCGGGTTTAGTAACTCGCACAAATGCCTTCGGATCTTAGTCCGGATTTGGGAACTCGCACAAATGCCTTCGGATCTTAGTCCGGATATGGTCACTCAGCACAAAGCCTTCGGGACTTAGCCCGGACATCATTCGAATCATCATGCACATTTAACACTAAATCATGACACATTTGTATTTCATTTTCATTAGCAAAACTCAAACACAAGACACTTATCACTCTTGCAATTTCGGCTCAATATCCACACACAAGGAGCATGATTTCGATTTGCTTAAAACATGATCTAATCAAATCATAATTTAAGCTCTATTACTCAAGAACTTACCTCGGATGTTGTCGAACGATTCCGATGGCTATTCGACCACTTTTTCCTTCCCTTTATCAGATTTAGTTCCCCTTTGCTCTTGAGCTTAATTTAACAAATAAATTGATTTAATCATTTGAGCATCGAAAAGAGGAATTCAAGGTACTTAGCCCACATAT
Organism: Gossypium arboreum; assembly: GCF_025698485.1. Classification (NCBI taxonomy): domain Eukaryota; kingdom Viridiplantae; phylum Streptophyta; class Magnoliopsida; order Malvales; family Malvaceae; genus Gossypium; species Gossypium arboreum. The sequence continues at coordinate 56,190,412 of NC_069070.1, forward strand.
ATTCATTAGACATTAAAGTCACATATGTACGGATATCATGAATCAAACTCAACACATTAGTTAGTACTCTCCTTAGCCGAATTTTCTAAGTCAAGATAAAGCCTTCAACATGCTTACTTATGGCCGAACAACACATCAACCTATGTACTCATTCATGTGGCCGAATATGCATGTTGATGTTGAGGCCAATTACATGTTTAATACTACACATGAATGGCATACATTTTACTAACTAATGCATTACATATTGTAGCTCAATACACATCTATCATTTACTTCATAACCGAAACATCATCATAAGTAAATATATACCTTGAGATAGTATATATGTCATACCAATACATCATGTGCAAACATATATACATACAAGGGCCGAATCTCAAGTTGATCATAACCAAATATAAACATATATCCAAAACACAAATCTTACCTACCATGCAATAAGCATAAAGCATTCTTATGGATATACCATGGCCGAATACTTCACAACACCATACCATTTCAATTTTGGTCATGGTTAAACAAAGAACTTAATGTCTCACTCAAAAATGCTAAAAAGAAAATCCAAGAGTCATCAACCCACCATCACATACATCATCAACAAGCTTCATATTTAGCATGCAATGGCATTAACACAAAATCCACCTTGGCCGAACATCATTCCCATGACATAGCAAAGATTTGAACCATGGGCTAATTAGAACTCAAGCTAGCAACTAAAAACATGCATGAATCTCATGGCACAACCTCAACATACCTTAATCTAGATACAAGTATGGCCAAACCTCCTCCTAATCCTCTTCCAAACCAAGCATGAAGCAAAAACTCCTTCCTTCTTCCTTAGGATTTTCGACTCAAAGAAATGAAAAAGGATGAACAAATTTTTTTTTCTTTGTCTTCAACTCACGGCAATGGGGGGTAACACTCACACATTCTTTCTTTTTTTTTTCCATTTCTTTATTACCCATAACCATTAATTTATTTTTTTCCTCCCATGATGCACCAACATAACATGTCTATGACATGTTTTGCCCATAATCCTTTGTCATGGCCGGCCACTAGCTATTAGGGGGGGAAATTTGACATGCAAGTCCTCCCTTTTGATTACATGCACTATTAGGTCCTTATAGATTAGCCTATCACATTTCAAAAGTGTCACACAAGTCCTAATAACTGAATTCACATGCAATCGACTAAATCGAAGCTTGAAATTTTCACACATTCATAAATACATATTATAGACAATAAATATTACGCTCAAACATTTTGGTGACTCGGTTTAGTGGTCCCGAAACCACTTCCCGACTAGGGTCAATTTTGGGCTGTCACAACTGTAACACCCCGTACCCGTGACCGTCGCCGGTGTCGGACACGAGGGGTTAACGGGCCAAATCCTCTCAAGGTACCAACCAATTTGGCATTTCCAGACAGGCTGGAAAACTGCGTCACTGTCGCCTTAAAAATCATATCTCGAGTTCCAAAACTCGGAAACTGATTCAGTAAATTTTCCCTGAATTTAGACTCATATATCCATCCATGGATTTATTTCTAGAATTTTTGGTCAGGCCATTTGGTACAGTTTATTAGTTAAAGTCACCCATGTTACAGGGGTCGACTACACTGACCTTCACGCGTTACAACTTGAATATCATCTCGTAAAGAGCTCTAATGCTCATGCCGTTTGTTTCTAATGAAACTAGACTCAAAGGGGAATCTATTCATATAAGGCATGACTTCTAATTGTTTCTGGATAATTTATGCTAAATTTTCAAAGTCGCGATAGGGGACCCAGAAACCGTTCTGGCCCTATCTCACGAGAACTTTAATATTTCTCAGTATACTGCTCATATGGTCGTTTCGTTTCGTCCATATAAAAATAGATTCATCAAGGTTCAATTTCATAATTTACTCACTATTTAATTCTACTTCTACTATTTTTAGTGGTTTTTCAATCTCATCTCACTGCTGCTGTCCGCAACAGTTACTGCAGTAGACTATGCCAATTTCAAGAATCTTTCCTTGGCCTTAATCATCCATCATACATGACACAAATTATGGCCACCTTATCAAAATTAAAGTTTCTAAGACTCGTGGCTATAGGTTCTAGCATCCCACTCGACGACCACATAGGCCATTTTCACATGGCTTAAAGTTTACAACCCACAGTTCAACAAAATATAATAGCCTATACATGCCAAATGTTCTTCAACAACGAAGACAATACCAAAAGATTTCAGCGGTGTGATGACTTCAACGACGGTTCCGATCACATAAACAATACGAGTCCGAGAGACCTAAAATGGGTGACAAGAAAACACCGAGTGAGTTTATAACTCAGTAAGTCATAAGCATTCATCAATCCACCGATAAAGTTACTACAACATGAACAATAAGCGAGGCTAGGTACTCATCCATATCGAATCTATACCATAATTCCTCGGACCTTTTGGTCCAATCTCATACCAAGTCATACATCCACATTTCATATTCTACACAACAAGATATTTGAAGCATTTTCACACACTAACTCATTTCCACCACAATCATACAATTTCAATCATCACATAGATTTAAGGCTTACCAAATTCAACCCCGAGCATGAGCGTATTTTCTATTCGTCATGAGCTCGAGGTACTTACCGATCCGCTGTCCGGATTAACTCGATAATGTCGCACACTCAGTGCCAATTGTAATGCAAAGCATATAGTAAATCCGCACACTTAGTGCTATAAAATCAGCTCGCACACATAGTGCTATATAATCAAATTCGCACACTTAGTGCTGTACAAATTTTAAACCGCTTTACGTAGTGCCAATCTTGTCACCGTGTCCATTTATACCCGCACACTTAGTCTTTGAGACCAATACTTTATGCAATTTACCACCTTTATACATTCAACGATGGCATCATTCCATACACATACATTTCCATTTACACATCAATTCATTAAACACAATTGCATATATATTATGATCATTTAAATCAATACCAAATATATGCTTAATGACTTACCTTGTGTTGGGCAAAATGGTTCCAACTCGGCTACTCGATGTTCTTTCCTTTGCCTTTGCTTGTTTCTCCACCTCGAGCTTCTTGAGCTTAGTCAATAAATTAACTAGTTTAACCGTCTTGCCAAATATTTATACATATATACATGACATCATCTATACTATCATCATTAATACATCAATTCACAAAATTTTATCTCATGAGCATATGACCCATTTTTACCCCATATGGCGAATGCTTCATTCATTACCCAACTAGCCATTCAACAATTTTCAACCTCATTACCACCCTTTTATGTCTAATTGTCTAAATGAGATTATCAACATGCCTATCTATAGCGAATGTGCTAAAATTGATGTAACATCACCTACACACTTGATTAAATGGCCGAATACCTATACTATCAATTATGGCATCATTTTTTTTATTCTTTCAAACACTTAGTTTTCCTCCCATGAACACTTGGCCGAATTTCTTTTCTCTTCTAGCATAGCTTCACACCTATTTGTAACATCCTATGAATCCACATACATCACATTTCTACATAAATTTCTTTTACTTTTCTTCTACTTCCATTCACAACATCAAAGACACCATACACATATATCATTACAAAGCTTGACACTTAGCATGCAAATGACATCCAAACAAACCCACCTTAGCGAAACTTAACTCATCTTCATGCCTCACCACCACAACATCAAACATCAAACATCAATGATACCAAGAAGACAACACCCATGGCGAATATCATCCCCATTTCATGGTAAAGGTTTAGACCATGGGTTAGGTGGAACTCAAACTATCAACTAAAAACATGCATGAATCTCATGGATAACATCAACATACCTTAGTCTAGCAAACTCCATGGATGATTTTCTCAAGCTTCCCCCCTTTCTTCTTAGTACATTCGGCCAAGCAAGGAGAAAATGAGAGAATGAACACTTTTTTTTCCTTTTCTTTGTTTTTCTTCATATTCTCTTTTTTTTTTTTTTTTCATTTCTTTATTCTTTCTACATAATCCACTAACTAAACATGTTGGCAACATGTTTCCACTCATAACATGGCCGGCCATCATGCTTCATTTTGGCTAATTTGACATGCAAGGACAACACTTTCCCACATGTATTAATAGGCCACCTTACATTTGCCTAGCACATTTCTAAATTTTCTCACATAAGTCCTATTTGATAAAAATTCACTTACAATTAACAAAATCCAAACATGAAATTTTCACACATGCATATATGCATATAATGAGCATCAATTATGATGGTTAATTATTATTATGACTCGGTTTAGTGGTCCGAAACCACTTTCCGACTAGGGTCAATTTAGGGATGTCACAACTCTCCCCACTTAAGAAATTTTCGTCCCGAAAAATCTTACAGTAAATAGGCTCGGTATCGCTCTTTCATAGAGTCTTCAAGTTCCCAAGTGGCTTCTTCCATTCCGTGTTTATGCCACAACACCTTCACTAACGGGATTTTCCTATTGCAATTCTTTTACTTCACGCCTCATAATGCGAACGGTTCCTCTTCATAGCTCAAATTAGGTGAATCTCAATCTCGGATGGAGCAATTACGTGCGATGGATCAGACCTATATCGTCAAGCATCGAGACATGAAAAACGTTGTGAATCTTTTCGAGCTCGGGGCAAAATTAATCGATATCTGATGGCCCAACTCGTTCGGATACTTCATATGGCCCGATGAACCTCGGACTCAATTTGCCCTTACGACCAAATCTAAGCACCTTCTTCCAAGGTGAAACTTTGAGAAAGACCTTGTCTCCAACTTGATATTCAATATCTTTTCTTTTCAAATCCGCATCGACTTTTGGCGATCCAAGCGACTTTCAAACTTTCGCGAATTACTCGAACTTTTGCTCGGCATCCTTAACCAAATCAACCCGAAGAATTTACCTTTACTAAGTTCGGTCCGAATAATGGGGTACGGCATTTACGACCGTATAAAGCCTCGTAAGGCGCCATCTTAATACTTGATTGAAAGCTATTGTTGTGCGAATTCAATCAAAGGCAAATATCTTTCCCATGAACCACTAAACTCAAGGATGCAACATCTCAACATATCCTCCAGGATTTGAATTATCCGTTCGGATTGACCATCGGTTTGGGGATGAAAAGCAGTGCTAAAATGCAGCTTGGTACCCAAAGCCTCTTGCAATTTCTTCCAAAATCGCGATGTAAATCTTGGGTCTCTATCCGACACGGTAGAAATAGGCACCCCATGCAATCGAATAATTTGGGAGACGTATAATTCGGCAATTTATCAGCGAAAAATCCGTGCGAGCAGAATAAAATGAGCAGACTTGGTCAGTCTATCAACAATGACCCAGATCGCATCCTTCTTACTTGCTGACAATGGCAGTCCGGATACAAAGTCCATGGTGACTCGATCCCATTTCCACTCGGGTATCGTGATCGGCTGAAGTAATCCCGATGGCACTTGATGCTCCGCTTTCACTTGTTGACATATTAAACATCTCGAAACAAAGTCAGAGATGTCTAGTTTCATACCATGCCACCAAAACCGATGTTTCAGGTCATTGTACATTTTAGTACTACCCGGGTGGATTGACATTCGACTACTGTGAGCCTTGTTCAAAATCATCATAACAAGTTCCGAATTCCTTGGAATACATAATCGACCCTTGAACGTCAAGCAATCATGGTCGTCAATCTGAAATTCCGATTCCTCCTTCGAAACACATTCGGCTCGCTTAGCGACCAATTCGGCGTTGACCTTCTGAGATTCAAGTACTTGTTGAATCAATAACGGTTTGGTCTCTAATTCGACTACTAGCACCTCATCGGGTGAAACGGATAGATGAGCATCCATCGCTCTCAAAGCAAACAGTGCCTTGCGACTTAAAGCATCGGCCACCACGTTGGCCTTTCCCGGGTGATAATCAATGATGAGTTCGTAGTCTTTCAACAACTCAAGCCAACGTCTTTGTCGCAGGTTTAAATCTCTCTGAGTCATCAAATATTTTAGACTCTTGTGGTCCGAATAAATGTGACACCTTTCTCCAAACAAGTAATGCCGCCATATCTTCAAGGCGAACACTATGGCTGCTAGTTCAAGGTCATGGGTCGGATAGTTTCTCTCATGCGGCTTTAGTTGTCTCGACGCGTAAGCCACAACTCGACCTTCTTGCATCAACACACAACCTAACCCAAGCAAGGATGCGTCACTGTATATGACAAACTCTTGCCGGACTCCGGCTGTACTAGCACTGGGGCCTCGGTTAAACAAGTTTTTAGTCGATCGAAACTTTCTTGACAGCGTTCCGACCACTCAAACTTAACATCTTTTTGGAGTAGTTTCGTCATCGGTACAGCTATCATCGAAAAACCTTTCACAAATCGTCGATAGTATCCGCAAGCCCCAAAAGCTCCTAACCGGTAACATTCCTTGAGGTTTCAATCGACTATGGCGAAATTTTGTTCGGTCGACTCGAATACCGATCGCAGATATCACATGACCCAAGAAGCTAACCTCCTCAACCGAACTCACACTTGCTGAACTTATCATATAACTGCTTATCCCGTAAAATTCGCAACACTATCCTCAGGTGTTCAGCGTGTTCGGTCTCATTTTGCGAATAGACCAAAATGTCATCAATGAAGACAACTACGAACCGATCCAGATATGGTCTGAACATCCGATTCATCAAATCCATAAATACCGCAGGGGCATTAGTAAGCCCAAATGGCATGACTAGGAACTCGTAGTGACCATATCTCGTTCTGAAGGTAGTCTTGGGTACGTCCGAATCTCGAATTCGCAACAGATAATAGCCCGATCTCAGATCTATTTTCGAAAACACTGAGGCTCCCTTCAGTTGATCGAACAAATCATCGATACGCGGTAACGGATATTTGTTCTTTATCGTCCATTTATTAAGCTGACGATAGTCGATGCACAGCCTCATGGTTCCATCCTTCTTTTTCACAAACAACACTGGCGTACCCCAAGGAGAAAAACTCGGGCGAGCAAAACCTCTATCCACCAATTCTTGCAACTGAGCTTTCAACTCCTTTAATTCCGTTGGTGCCATACGATACGGAGCTATCGAAATTAGAGTGGTACCAGGTACCAATTCGATGCCAAACTCTATTTCCCGGACAGGTGGCAAACCCGGCAATTCTTCAGGGAAAACATCCGGGTATTCACAAACCACTGGCACAGATTCGGGTTTCTTTTCTGACTCCTTGTCATCGAGCACATACGCAAGGTACGCCGCACCCTTTTCTTACATATTTCGGGCCAACATTGCGATATTACGGTGGCAACCCTTTAAGTCCGTAGACTCAACCCGAATTATCTCGTTATTCGCGCACCTCGGATCGATAGTCTTGCTTTTGCAATTTACAACCGCATCGTGCATGGTCAACCAATCCAACCCAAGAATAACGTCGAATTCGTCGAGCGGCAAAAGCATCAAGTCCGCGGAAAACAAGAACCTCGAAACACTAGGGGACTTTTCTTACACACTTTGTTGACAAGCACGTAATGACCCAAGGGTTTGACACCGAATTACAAACTCGTGAGACTCAATAGGCAATGTCTTCTTGGATGCTAAGGTTTCGCATATATAAGAATGAGTAGAACCAGGTCAATCAAAGCAATCACATTAGTATCGAAAAGAGTGAAAGTACCGGTGATAACGTCGGGGAGGATGCCTCCTCTCGTCTTGCGGATGGCATATGCTCTAGCAGGAGCGGGTCTCGGATCGAATAGCCGTGTCGGTGGCTCCTCTCGATTACCACCCCTACCTCCTGAAATCCTCGGGGATCTACCTCTAGTCGTCGCCCCACTAGATCTTGCACCTTGCATCTTATTCTTCTCATCTAGTTCGTGCAATCTCTAATGAAGTGGTCCTTGAACCACATCTGAATGAGTCAGGTTAACGGACTTACCCCAACATTCACCTAGGTGTCGTCTTCCACATTGGGGGCATTCAGGTCGCTCTTGACGATTATTGCCCACACTAGCTACCGATGTAGCTCGAGTCCGTCAATGGTCGGGCTCGATGGAAATTCCTGATCGCCCTTGACTTACTAGTGTCCTCCCCGAATTTCTTTACGGTCGAGAACGGAGCTTTACTCACGATCTTTTACGATAATCTCTTGCTTCAAATTCAGCCTTCTTCTTCTCCTTTCCAAGTTCTTCCGCCTTGCGAGCTCGTTCGACTAGTATTACGAACTCCTTTATCTCCAAAATACCCACTAGTAGCTTTAAATCTTCATTCAATCCTTCTTCAAATCTTTTGCACATAGCAACCTCATCAGCCACACACTCCCGAGCATACCGACTAAGTCTTACGAACTCATGTTCAGTATTGAGATCTTGTCATACGGCCTTGCTTGAGCTCCAAAAATTCCTTACGTTTCTGATCGATGAACCGTTAACTAATATATTTCTTCCGAAATTCCGTTTGAAAGAAATCCCAAGTAACTTGTTCCTTTGGGACTATGGAAATCAAGGTCCTCCACCAATAGTAGGCTGAGTCTCGTAACAAAGATATAGCACACTTAAGACATTCATCGGGTGTGCATGACAGTTCATCAAACACTCTAATGGTGTTATCAAGCGAAATCGGCCCTTTCGGCATCATCGGTAACTATGGCCTTAAACTCCTCGGCCCCACGCTTCCTAATCAAGTCCACAGGTGGTTTACTCAGCCTCACAGGATCAGTAACTAATGGCATCACGGGCTCTTGGGGTGGATTATTTAAATTCGGGAATGGTTGGACAGCCGGATTAGTTCGGGCATACTGCGTGACCCACTCATTTATCATGGTGAAAAAGGCTTGTTTCGCCCCTTCATTTTGATTATTCCCGGATGGTGAGGCTCAACAGGCGGTGTCCCTTATGCAGAAGCAGCCGCTACACTTTCAACGTCATCCGCCAAGGGTCTCTATCCGGGTTCCATCGCTAATCAAAACAAAAATTTCAACCGTCAAGTCATCACATTATTAAGCACTAACAATTTGGCATGTATAGCTAGACTCACACGCTCTATGGTAGTCCTAGAACCGACTAAACCATAGCTATGATACCAATAAAATTGTAACACCCGAACCCGTGACCGTCATGGGTTGTCGGACACGAGGGGTTAACGGGCCAAATCCTCTCAAGGTACCAACCAATTTGGCATTTCCAGACAGGCTGGAAAACTGCGTCACTATCGCCTTAAAAATCATATCTCGAGTTCCAAAACTTGGAAACTGATTCCGTAAATTTTCCCTGAATTTAGACTCATATATCCATCCATGGATTTATTTCTAGAATTTTTGGTCGGGCCAATTGGTACAGTTTATTAGTTAAAGTCACCCATGTTACAGGGGTCGACTACACTGACCTTCGCGCGTTACAACTTGAATATCATCTCGTACAGAGCTCTAATGCTCATGCCGTTTGTTTCTAATGAAACTACACTCAAAGGGGAATCTATTCATATAAGGCATGACTTCTAATCGTTTCTGGATAATTTATGCTAAATTTTCAAAGTCGCGACAGGGGACCCAGAAACCGTTCTGGCCCTGTCTCACGAGAACTTTAATATTTCTCAGTATACTGCTCATATGGTCGTTTTGTTTCGTCCATATAAAAATAGATTCATCAAGGTTCAATTTCATAATTTACTCACTATTTAATTCTACTTCTACTATTTTTAATGGTTTTTCAATCTCATCTCACTGCTGCTGTCCGCAACAGTTACTGCAGTAGACTATGCCAATTTCAAGAATCTTTCCTTGGCCTTAATCATCCATCATACATGACACAAATTATGGCCACCTTATCAAAATTAAAGTTTCTAAGACTCGTGGCTATAGGTTCTAGCATCCCAGTCAACAACCACATAGGCCATTTTCACATGGCTTAAAGTTTACAACCCACAGTTCAACAAAATATAATAGCCTATACATGCCAAATGTTCTTCAACAACGAAGACAATACCAAAAGATTTCAGCCGGTGTGATGACTTCAACGACGGTTCCGATCACGCAAACAATACGAGTCCGAGAGACCTAAAATGGGTGACAAGAAAACACCGAGTGAGTTTATAACTCAGTAAGTCATAAGCATTCATCAATCCACTGATAAAGTTACTACAACATGAACAATAAACGAGGCTAGGTACTCATCCATATCGAATCTATACCATAATTCCTCGGACCTTTTGGTCCAATCTCATACCAAGTCATACATCCACATTTCATATTCTACACAACAAGATATTTGAAGCATTTTCACACACTAACTCATTTCCACCACAATCATACAATTTCAATCATCACATAGATTTAAGGCTTACCAAATTCAACCCCGAGCATGAACGTATTTTCTATTCGTCATGAGCTCGAGGTACTTACCCGATCCGCTGTCCGGGATTAACTCGATAATGTCGCACACTCAGTGCCAATTGTAATGCAAAGCATATAGTAAATCCGCACACTTAGTGCTATAAAATCAGCTCGCACACATAGTGCTATATAATCAAATTTGCACACTTAGTGCTGTACAAATTTTAAACCCGTACACGTAGTGCCAATCTTGTCACCGTGTCCATTTATACCCGCACACTTAGTGCCGAGACCAATACTTTATGCAATTTACCACCTTTATACATTCAACGATGGCATCATTCCATACACATACATTTCCATTTACACATCAATTCATTAAACACAATTGCATATACATTATGATCATTTAAATCAATACCAAATATATGCTTAATGACTTACCTTGTGTTGGGCAAAATGGTTCCAACTCGGCTACTCGATGTTCTTTCCTTTGCCTTTGCTTGTTTCTCCACCTCGAGCTTCTTGAGCTTAGTCAATAAATTAACTAGTTTAACCGTCTTGCCAAATATTTATACATATATACATGACATCATCTATACTATCATCATTAATACATCAATTCACAAAATTTTATCTCATGAGCATATGACCCATTTTTACCCCATATGGCCGAATGCTTCATTCATTACCCAACTAGCCATTCAACAATTTTCAACCTCATTACCACCCTTTTATGTCTAATTGTCTAAATGAGATTATCAACATGCCTATCTATAGCCGAATGTGCTAAAATTGATGTAACATCACCTACACACTTGATTAAATGGCCGAATACCTATACTATCAATTATGGCATCATTTTTTTTTATTCTTTCAAACACTTAGTTTTCCTCCCATGAACACTTGGCCGAATTTCTTTTCTCTTCTAGCATAGCTTCACACCTATTTGTAACATCCTATGAATCCACATACATCACATTTCTACATAAATTTCTTTTACTTTTCTTCTACTTCCATTCACAACATCAAAGACACCATACACATATATCATTACAAAGCTTGACACTTAGCATGCAAATGACATCCAAACAAACCCACCTTAGCGAAACTTAACTCATCTTCATGCCTCACCACCACAACATCAAACATCAAACATCAATGATACCAAGAAGACAACACCCATGGCGAATATCATCCCCATTTCATGGTAAAGGTTTAGACCATGGGTTAGGTGGAACTCAAACTATCAACTAAAACATGCATGAATCTCATGGATAACATCAACATACCTTAGTCTAGCAAACTCCCATGGATGATTTTCTCAAGCTTTCCCCCTTTCTTCTTAGTACATTCGGCCAAGCAAGGAGAAAATGAGAGAATGAACACTTTTTTTTCCTTTTCTTTGTTTTTCTTCATATTCTCTTTTTTTTTTTTTTTTTCATTTCTTTATTCTTTCTACATAATCCACTAACTAAACATGTTGGCAACATGTTTCCACTCATAGCATGGCCTACCATCATGCTTCATTTTGGCTAATTTGACATGCAAGGACAACACTTTCCCACATGTATTAATAGGCCACCTTACATTTGCCTAGCACATTTCTAAATTTTCTCACATAAGTCCTATTTGATAAAAATTCACTTACAATTAACAAAATCCAAGCATGAAATTTTCACACATGCATATATGCATATAATGAGCATCAATTATGATGGTTAATTATTATTATGACTCGGTTTAGTGGTCCCGAAACCACTTTCCGACTAGGGTCAATTTAGGGATGTCACAACTCTCCCCCACTTAAGAAATTTTCGTCCTCGAAAAATCTTACCGGTAAATAGGCTCGGGTATCGCTCTTTCATAGAGTCTTCAAGTTCCCAAGTGGCTTCTTCCATTCCGTGTTTATGCCACAACACCTTCACTAACGGGATTTTCCTATTGCGCAATTCTTTTACTTCACGCCTCATAATGCGAACTGGTTCCTCTTCATAGCTCAAATTAGGCTGAATCTCAATCTCAGATGGAGCAATTACGTGCGATGGATCAGACCTATATCGTCGAAGCATCGAGACATGAAAAACGTTGTGAATCTTTTCGAGCTCAGGGGGCAAAATTAATCGATATGCGACTGGCCCAACTCGTTCGGATACTTCATATGGCCCGATGAATCTCGGACTCAATTTGCCCTTACGACCAAATCTAAGCACCTTCTTCCAAGGTGAAACTTTGAGAAAGACCTTGTCTCCAACTTGATATTCAATATCTTTTCTTTTCAAATCCGCATACGACTTTTGGCGATCCGGCGACTTTCAAACTTTCGCAAATTACTCGAACTTTTGCTCGGCATCCTTAACCAAATCAACCCCAAGAATTTACCTTTACTAAGTTCAGTCCGAATAATGGGGTACGGCATTTACGATCGTATAAAGCCTCGTAAGGCGCCATCTTAATACTTGATTGAAAGCTATTGTTGTAGCGAATTCAATCAAAGGCAAATATCTTTCCATGAACCACTAAACTCAAGGATGCAACATCTCAACATATCCTCCAGTTTGAATTATCCGTTCGGATTGACCATCGGTTTGGGGATGAAAGCGGTGCTAAAATGCAGCTTGGTACCCAAAGCCTCTTGCAATTTCTTCCAAAATCGCGATGTAAATCTTGGGTCTCTATCCGACCACGGTAGAAATAGGCACCCATGCAATCGAATAATTTGGGAGACGTATAATTACGGCAATTTATCAGCGAAAAATCCGTGCGGACAAGAATAAAATGAGCAGACTTGGTCGATCTATCAACAATGACCCGATCGCATCCTTCTTACTTGCGACAATGGCGGTCCGGATACAAAGTCCATGGTGACTCGATCGTGACACCGAATGTGACCCTAGTCGGAGAGTGGTTTGGGACCACGAAACCGAGTCACAAGAATAATTAAGTGTTATATTCCGTACTTATTGTATGTGGAATTGGTATGCGTAAATATTTCGTGTCTCGATTTTTATTAATTAGGTGCTAAATTATAAGAAAGGACTTAGTAGTGAACTTTGAAAGTACGATAGGAAAATAGGTGATGACTAATTAAAGCATGCATGCAAAATAATGGACTTGCATGTCAAATTCCCCTTTTACAAGTAATGGCCGCCATGACAAAGAATATGGGTCAAACATGTCATGAAACATGTTTTGTTGGGCATTAGGGAGAAATAGTAAACAAATAAGCATGGGTAAGAAAAGAATGAAAAAAAAAATGTGTGTGAGAGAGTGGCATACCCCATTGCCGTGAGTTGTAGAGAAGGAAAGAAAAAATTTTGTTCATCCTTTCTTTGAGCCAAAACTAAGGAAGAAGGAGGATTTTGCTTCATGCTTGGTTTGGAAGAGATCTAGAAGGAGATTTGGCTAAGTTTGCATCAAGATTAAGGTATGTATGAGGTTGTGTTGGGAGTTTCATGCATGTTTTGGTTGCTAACTTGATGTGCATGTTAGCCATGGCTCAAATCTTTGGTATGCCATGGAAATGGTATTTGGCCAAAGTTGTTATAGTGATAAAGCCATTGCATGCTAAGTGTGAAGCTTGATGATGATGCATGCAATGATGGATTTTCTACTCATGAGTAAGATTTTGAGTTTTCTCTTTGTTTTATCATGATTAAAGTTGAAAAGGAGCATGATTGTCATACTTGGCCATGATGCATTCTTGAGCATGATTCATGCTTCTTGCATGTTAGTTAAAAGTTTGTGTTTTGGATGGCTATGGACACTTTGAAAATTCGGCCATGCTCATATATGCATATATATGATTGCACATTTTGTTTGGTTATGAACTAAGTGATGAATATATTGATTTAAAGAAGAAAATGTGGAAGAATGCTTGTGAAATTGCAAGCACAATTGCCTAGCACACATATAAGTGCTTGATGCTATATTATAAGTTTTGGGCCACAATGTGCAAGCATTAATTAGTAGATTGCATGCTGTTTTTGTGAGGTATTAAGTGCAAATTTTGACCTCAACAAGTACATGAATATTCGGCCTTGGGTAGCCCATTGAAGGCCTTAGCATTTCCTTGATGTTCAAACAAATTGTATTGAATTGCTTGAAGTAGTATAAAATGTGCATGACCATTGTGTATTCAAGCTAAAGAGTGGCCATATGACCATCTAAAATCCTTGTCATATTCGCCATAAGCAAGCACAATGAGGTTTTAATAAATTGAATTTGTTTGAATTAGCTCAAGAGCCAAGAGGGCCACAATTGGACAAGGGGAAGGAAAAGGTGATCGAATAGCCGAAAAAGCCGTTCGACAACATCCGAGGTAAGTCCTCAAGAAGTGACCTTACTTGAATTATGTGAGATGAAATATGGATGTGTATGATTATTGATTATGTGTGTATGAGTATTTGAATTCCACCGGGCTAAGTCCGAAGGCGAATGTGCTAATGATATTAATTGTGTTTGAGCCTTAGTAATGTGAAAATGAAATATGTATGTCCAATGATTATTGATGTATGTGTGCATGAGAAATTGAATGATATCGGGCTAAGCCGAAGACAATTATGCTGGAAATTATATCCGGGTTAAGACCGAAGGCAATTGTGCTAGTGGTTATATCCGGGCTAAGGCCGAAGGCATTCGTGCGAGTTATTCTATCGGGCTAAGACGAAGGCATTTGTGTGCGTGATTATATCCGGTTATATTCGAAGAATCTTGGGCTGGAGGTGAGTGTTGGTTGCTGAAATGAATTTAATTAGTACACTCGGACAGCCCAAAGGATAAGGTACGTTATATGTGCATTGGAAAGTCGGCGTGTTTGAGCAACATTCGCTCAATCGACTAATGAATTTCAGTTATTGAATTGATTGATGCTTTGCGAACTTATACAATGATGAAGTATGAAGTAAGAATGTGTATTAATGAAATGATGCATTTGGCTATGTGAATGTTTTGCTGTAAATTATAGTTCATTATATTCCTTGAGACTTACTAAGCATAAAAATGCTTACCCGTTGCTTTGGCTCTTAGTTTTCTAGATTTCGCTCGAGGCAATCGGATTTGGGATCGTTGAAGTCGAAGTCATCCACACTATCAAGCCTCCATTTTGGTATAAATTTTGTTTGAACTTGAGATGGCATGTATAGGACTACCCTTGTTTGTTAAATATGTTGTAATGTAAGTATGTACGGCCGATGCGAAAATGGCTCGAAAAGGGAAGTATGAACTTAGACTAATTGTGGGTTGTATGTATATATTTTGTGTCATGATGTGGCTATGGCTTGGAAATGAGAATGTTGGTCATATGATCAGCCATTGGCACAGTTAAAATGATCATATATGAACCTATGTATGGTAAGGCTAGTTGAATCATGGAGACCACCAAATAGGTGAGTCCTATCTTAAAACAGATGCTGCCAGCTGCAGTGGCGTGAATGTGAAAAATCACCAAAATTCATAGGAATGGAATTAGATAGTGAATAAGCTATGTAAATGAACCTTGATGAGTCTATTTTCATATGGAAGAAATGAAACGGTCATAGGAGTTACAGGTTAAGAGATATTAAAGCTATTGTGAGACAGGGCCAGAATGGTTTCTGGGTTCCCTGTCGCAACTTTAAAAATTCACTATAAATTATCCAAAAGAATTAGGAGATATATCTTATATGTACAGATTCCATTTTGAGTCTAGTTTCATTAGAAACAAACGACACCAGAATTAAAGCCCTGTACAGAGAGATATTCAAGTTATACCGCGCGAAGGTCGGAGCAGTCGATCCCTGTAACAGGGGTAACTTTAACTAATAAACTGTACCAATTGGCCCGACCAAAATCCTAGAAATAAATCCATGGATGGATATATGAGTCTAAATTCAGGAAAATTTACGAAACCAGTTTCGAGTTTTGAAACTCGAGATATGATTTTTAAGGCGACAGTGACGCAGTTTTCCAGCCTGACTGGAAATGTCAAATTGGTGGGCAAAAACATGTGAACTTGGTTTGTTAACCCTCGGGTCCGACACGGCGATGGTCTCGGGTTTTGGGGTGTTACAATTTTATTGGTATCAGAGCCACGGTTTAGTCGATTCTAGGACTACCGTGATGTGTTTGGGGTCTAGCTATACATGCCATTAAATGATGAATCGATAGTGTGATGAATTCGACAATTTGACTTCATGATTGTTTATAGCAATGGATCCCGATCCCAACCGGCGATAGCTGATGATGTGGAGAGTGTGGCGCTGCTCCGCGCAAGGGACAGCGCCGGCGGACTCTCAACCTATGGCCATAATCCTAATGATGAGGCTAGGCAAGCCTTTTATAGTGTGATGAGCGAATGGTTCAATCAATACATTCGAACCAACACGTTGTTCCACCACCTCCATTCCCGAGCGAATGCAACCCCGCACCTACAATACCTCCGTGGTGACCCAATAAGGTCGGGTAAGCCCCGATCGATAGGATTGAAAACATGGGGCCACTTGAATTTAAGGCTACGGATGATGATGATGCCGAAGCGAGCTGAATTATGGTTAGATAACACTATCCGGTGCTTGATGAGCTATCCTGTACACCGATGAGTGCTTAAAGTGTACCATCTCCTTGCTACGCGAGTCCGCCTACTATTGGTGGAGTACTCGACTTGTGGTGCCTAGAGAGCAAGTGACTTGGGAATTCTTTCTAACCGAGTTCGAAAAAAGTATATCATCAGAGATTCATCGACCAAAAGCGGAGGAGTTCCTTGATCTTAAGCAAGGTTCTATGTCCGTTACTCGACTCTGACGAAAGTTTGTGAGGCTTAGCCAGATGCGCGAGAATGCATTTCGTCCGAAGCTATTATGTGCAAACGCGCCGAGGATGGGCTGAATGATGATATAAGGATGTTTGTTGGCATTCTCGAGATACGAGTTCGTGAGTACTTGTTGAGCGAGCTTGTAAAGTAGAAGAGCTTAGAAAGGAGAAACAAAAAGCTGATGTGGGGATTGGAGAATTCGAAAGAGGTCCTCGGAAAGTCTCTTCAACAAGCATCGAAGAGATTTCGAGATGATGCGAGCCGGTCTAGAGGCGTTTGGGATTTTCTAGACGAGGACGCGATCGACCCCTGTGACCACACGAGTCACCTCGATTGCGGGTAGCGGAAATGATCGCCGAGAGAGGACGGAGTGTCCACATTGTGGCAAATGGCATTCGGGAGCTGTTGGTTTCGTGATCGCTCTCGCTATAAGTGTGGATCGGCCGACCATTTTATGAAGGATTGCCCGAGGATGCATGAGCAGAATGCAAGTCGAGTGCAAACCCGGGTGCTACCATCGCTCGAGGTAGGCCACCTAGAAATATGGGCAATGTCGATTGGCGGTCGAGAGGATCTAGAGATGCTACCATCGGATCGAGGCTCGTGCTCTGCTAGGACTTATGCCATCACGCGCCGCGAGGATCTTTGCCTCTCCGGATGTTATTACCGGTACTTTCACTCTTTTCAATACAAATGTAATTGCTTTGATTGACCTGGTTCTACTCATTCTTATATATGTGAAACCTTAGCATCCAAGAAGACTTTGCCCATTGAGTCTCTCGAGTTTGTAATTCGGTGTCAAACCCTTGGGTCATTACGTGCTTGTTAACAAAGTGTGCAAGAAAAGTCCCCTAGTGTTCCGAGGTTCTTGTTTTCCGGCGGACTTAATGCTTTTGCCATTCGATGAGTTCGATGTTATTCTTGGTTTGGATTGGTTGACCATGCACGATGCGGTTGTAAATTGCAAGAGCAAGACTATCGATTTGAGGTGCGTGAATAATGAAATAATTCGGGTTGAGTCCACGGACTTAAAGGGGTTGCCAGCTGTAATATCAGCGATGTTGGCCCAGAAATATGTAAGAAAAGGGTGCGAAGCGTACCTTGCGTACGTACTCGATGACAAGGAATCAGAGAAGAAACCCGAATCTGTGTGCGTGGTTTGTGAATACCGGATGTTTTCCGAAGAATTGCGGGTTTACCACTGCTCGAGAAATAGAATTTGGCATCGAATTGGTACCTGGTACCACCCCAATTTCGATAGCTCCGTATCGTATGGCACCAACGGAATTGAAGGAGTTGAAAACTCAGTTGCAAGAATTGGTGGATAGAGGTTTTGCTCGCCCGAGTTTTTCGCCTTGGGGTGCGCCGGTGTTGTTCGTGAAGAAGAAGGATGGAACCATGCGACTATGCATCGACTATCGTCGACAACAAAGCGGCGATAAAGAACAAATATCCGTTGCCACGTATTGATGACTTGTTCGATCAACTGAAGGGAGCCTCGGTGTTCTCGAAAATAGATTTGAGATCGGGCTACTATCAATTGCGAATCCGAGATTGAGGCGTGCCCAAGGCGCCTTGAGCGAGATATGGTCACTATGAGTTCTGGTGATGCCGTTTGGGCTCACTAATGCCCTAGCGGTATTTATGGATTTAATGAATCGAATCTTTAGACCATATTTGGATCGATTCGTAGTCGTGTTCATTGATGACATCTTGGTCTATTCAAGCAATGAGACCGAACATCTTTGAACACTGCGGTTAGTCTTGCAAATTTTACGGGACAAGCAATTATATGCTAAGTTCAAGCAAGTGTGAGTTACGGTTAAGAGAGGTAAGCTTCTTGGGTCATGTGGTATACGCAGATCGGGTATTCGAGTCGACCGAATAAAATTTCAGCCATACTAAATTGGAAGCCTCAGAAATATTCTTGAGGTTGAAGCTTTTTGGGGCTTTGGTTACTACCGACGATTTGTAAAGGCTTCTCAACGATAGCCACGCCGATGTGGCTACTCCAAAAGGATGTTAAGTTGAATGGACGGAGAAATGCCAAAAAGCTTGATCAACTCGAAAACTTATTTGATTGAAGCCCCAATTCTAGTGCAACCCGAGTCCGCAAGGAGTTTGTCATCTATAGCGACGCCTCTCTACTTGGGTTAGGTTGCGTATTAATGCAAGAAGGTCGAGTTGTGGCCTATGCGTCGAGGCAATTAAAGCCACATGAGAAAAATTATCCGACTCATGATCTCGAATTGGCCGCCATCGTATTCGCCTTAAAGATTTGGCGACATTACTTATTCGGTGAAAGGTGCCATGTATACTCGGATCACAAAAGTCTCAAGTATTTGATGACCCAACGAGACTTAAATCTGCGACAAAGACGTTGGCTCGAGTACATTAAAGGATTATGAGTGATCATTGACTATCACCCGGAAAGGCGAATGTAGTTGCGGATGCCTTGAGTCGTAAATCGTTATTCACTTTCTGACGATGAATGTGCACTTGTCTATCCGATCCGACGGTGTGTTAGTGGCTGAAATGAAAGCCAAACCATTATTGACACACCAAATTCGAGAAGCTCGAAAGTCGATGACGAGTTCGTTGCAAAAGCGGGCGCGTGTGTTCGAACAAGGACTCGGAGTTTCAAATCGACGATGACGATTGTTTGAGGTTCAAAAGTCGTCTGTGTGTCCCAAAGAATTGAACTCATTTCAATAATTCGAATGAAGCCCATTGTAGCCGAATGGCAATCCACCCGGGAGTACGAAGATGTACAATGATTTGAAACGTCGATTTTGGTGGCATGGTATGAAGCGAGACATCTCCGACTTTGTTTCAAGATGTTTAATATGTCAACAAGTGAAAGCGGAACATCGGTGCCTTGAGATTACTTCACCAATCACGATACCCGAGTGGAAATGGGATCGAGTCACAATGGACTTTGTATCCGGACCGCCATTGTCGCAAGTAAGAAGGATGCGGTTTGGGTCGTGGTAGATCGATTGACTAAGTCGGCCCACTTTGTCCCCCGACGCACGGATTTTCAATGGACAAATTAGCGGAATTGTACGTTTCTCAGTTGTGAAATTACACGGGTGCCTATTTCTATCGTGTCGGATAGAGATCCGAGATTTACCTCGCGGTTTTGGAAAAAGTTGCAAGAAGCTTTGGGTACCAAGTTGCATTTCAAAGACGCCTTCCACCCCCAAACCGATGGTCAATCCGAGCGGTAATTCGGATACTTGAGGATATGTTAAGATGTTGCGTCCTCGAGTTTAGTGGTTCATGGGAAGCGGTATTTGCCGTTGATTGAATTCGCTTACAACAACAAACTTTCAATCGAGTATTAAGATGGCACCCTACGAGGCTTTGTGCGGGCGTAAATGCCGTACACCATTGTTTTGGACCGAGCTTGGTGAAAGCAAGATTTTCGGGTGGATTTGATTAGGGATGCCGAATGAAAGTGAAAGTAATCCGTGAAAGTTTGAAGATAGCCTTCGATCGTCGGAAGTCGACGCGGATATGAAGCGTAAGGATATCGAGTATCGTGGGTGATAAAGTGTTCCTCAAGGTATCGCCTTGGAAAAAAATACTCGAGTTGGTAGTAAGGGCAAGTTGAGCCCGAGGTTCATTGGGCCATATGAGATATCGAGCGAGTCGGTCCGGTGGCATATCGTTTGATTTTGCCCCGAACTCAAAAGGTTCACGATGTCTTCCACGTTTGATGCTTCGACGTTATAGATCCGATCCATCATGCGTGATTAGTCCATCGAAATTGAAATTCAAGCTAATATGAGTTATGAGGAAGAACCAATTAGTATCCTATCACGAGAAGTGAAAGAATTGCGAAACAAGCGGGTTCCGCTAGTGAAAGTGTTATGGCTCAAGCACGGGATAGAAGAAGCTACTTGGGAGACCGAGAACTCAATGAGAGAGCGATATCCGAACCTATTTACGAGTAAGCTTTTAGGGGACGAAAATCTCTTGAGTGGGGAGAGTTGTGACACCCCGAATGTGACCCTAGTCGGAGAGTGGTTTCGGGACCACGAAACCGAGTCACAAGAATAATTAAGTGTTATATTCCGTACTTATTGTATGTGGAATTGGTATGCGTAAATATTTCGTGTCTCGATTTTTATTAATTAGGTGCTAAATTATAAGAAAGGACTTAGTAGTGAACTTTGAAAGTACGATAGGAAAATAGGTGATGACTAATTAAAGCATGCATGCAAAATAATGGACTTGCATGTCAAATTCCCCCTTTTTACAAGTAATGGCCGCCATGACAAAGAATATGGGTCAAACATGTCATGAAACATGTTTTGTTGGGCATTAGGGAGAAATAGTAAACAAATAAGCATGGGTAAGAAAAGAATGAAAAAAAAAAAAAATGTGTGTGAGAGAGTGGCATACCCCATTGCCGTGAGTTGTAGAGAAGGAAAGAAAAAAATTTTGTTCATCCTTTCTTTGAGCCAAAACTAAGGAAGAAGGAGGATTTTTGCTTCATGCTTGGTTTGGAAGAGATCTAGAAGGAGATTTGGCTAAGTTTGCATCAAGATTAAGGTATGTATGAGGTTGTGTTGGGAGTTTCATGCATGTTTTGGTTGCTAACTTGATGTGCATGTTAGCCATGGCTCAAATCTTTGGTATGCCATGGAAATGGTATTTGGCCAAAGTTGTTATAGTGATAAAGCCATTGCATGCTAAGTGTGAAGCTTGATGATGATGCATGCAATGATGGATTTTCTACTCATGAGTAAGATTTTGAGTTTTCTCTTTGTTTTATCATGATTAAAGTTGAAAAGGAGCATGATTGTCATACTTGGCCATGATGCATTCTTGAGCATGATTCATGCTTCTTGCATGTTAGTTAAAAGTTTGTGTTTTGGATGGCTATGGACACTTTGAAAATTCGGCCATGCTCATATATGCATATATATGATTGCACATTTTGTTTGGTTATGAACTAAGTGATGAATATATTGATTTAAAGAAGAAAATGTGGAAGAATGCTTGTGAAATTGCAAGCACAATTCGCCTAGCACACATATAAGTGCTTGATGCTATATTATAAGTTTTGGGCCACAATGTGCAAGCATTAATTAGTAGATTGCATGCTGTTTTTGTGAGGTATTAAGTGCAAATTTTGACCTCAACAAGTACATGAATATTCGACCTTGGGTAGCCCATTGAAGGCCTTAGCATTTCCTTGATGTTCAAACAAATTGTATTGAATTGCTTGAAGTAGTATAAAATGTGCATGACCATTGTGTATTCAAGCTAAAGAGTGGCCATA
This sequence comes from Gossypium arboreum, assembly GCF_025698485.1. Lineage (NCBI taxonomy): Eukaryota > Viridiplantae > Streptophyta > Magnoliopsida > Malvales > Malvaceae > Gossypium > Gossypium arboreum. The sequence goes on from NC_069070.1 coordinate 56,212,841, forward strand.
TGACCATCTAAAATCCTTGTCATATTCGCCATAAGCAAGCACAATGAGGTTTTAATAAATTGAATTTGTTTGAATTAGCTCAAGAGCCAAGAGGGCCACAATTGGACAAGGGAAGGAAAAGGTGATCGAATAGCCGAAAAGCCGTTCGACAACATCCGAGGTAAGTCCTCAAGAAGTGACCTTACTTGAATTATGTGAGATGAAATATGGATGTGTATGATTATTGATTATGTGTGTATGAGTATTTGAATTCCACCGGGCTAAGTCCCGGCGAATGTGCTAATGATATTAATTGTGTTTGAGCCTTAGTAACGAAAATGAAATATGTATGTCCAATGATTATTGATGTATGTGTGCATGAGAAATTGAATGATATCCGGCTAAGCCGAAGACAATTATGCTGGAAATTATATCCGGGTTAAGACCAAGGCAATTGTGCTAGTGGTTATATCGGGCTAAGGCCGAAGGCATTCGTGCGAGTTATTCTATCCGGGCTAAGACCAAGGCATTTGTGCACGTGATTATATCCGGTTATATTCGAAGAATCTTGGGCTGGAGGTGAGTGTTGGTTGCTGAAATGAATTTAATTAGTACACTCGGACAGCCCAAAGGATAAGGTACGTTATATGTGCATTGGAAAGTCGGCGTGTTTGAGCAACATTCGCTCAATCGACTAATGAATTTCAGTTATTGAATTGATTGATGCTTTGCGAACTTATACAATGATGAAGTATGAAGTAAGAATGTGTATTAATGAAATGATGCATTTGGCTATGTGAATGTTTTGCTGTAAATTATAGTTCATTATATTCCTTGAGACTTACTAAGCATAAAAATGCTTACCCCGTTGCTTTGGCTCTTAGTTTTCTAGATTTCGCTCGAGGCAATCGGATTTGGGATCGTTGAAGTCGAAGTCATCCACACTATCAAGCCTCCATTTTGGTATAAATTTTTGTTTGAACTTGAGATGGCATGTATAGGACTACCCTTGTTTGTTAAATATGTTGTAATGTAAGTATGTACGGTAGTGTGAAAATGGCTCGAAAAGGGAAGTATGAACTTAGACTAATTGTGGGTTGTATGTATATATTTTGTGTCATGATGTGGCTATGGCTTGGAAATGAGAATGTTGGTCATATGATCAGCCATTGGCACGGTTAAAATGATCATATATGAACCTATGTATGGTAAGGCTAGTTGAATCATGGAGACCACCAAATAGGTGAGTCCTATCTTAAAACAGATGCTGCCAGCTGCAGTGGCGTGAATGTGAAAAATCACCAAAATTCATAGGAATGGAATTAGATAGTGAATAAGCTATGTAAATGAACCTTGATGAGTCTATTTTCATATGGAAGAAATGAAACGGTCATAGGAGTTACAGGTTAAGAGATATTAAAGCTATTGTGAGACAGGGCCAGAATGGTTTCTGGGTTCCCTGTCGCAACTTTAAAATTCACTATAAATTATCCAAAAAGAATTAGGAGATATATCTTATATGTACAGATTCCATTTTGAGTCTAGTTGCATTAGAAACAAACGACACCAGAATTAAAGCCCTGTACAGAGAGATATTCAAGTTATACCGCGCGAAGGTCGGAGCAGTCGATCCCTGTAACAGGGGTAACTTTAACTAATAAACTGTACCAATTGGCCCGACCAAAATCCTAGAAATAAATCCATGGATGGATATATGAGTCTAAATTCAGGGAAAATTTACGAAACCAGTTTCCGAGTTTTGAAACTCGAGATATGATTTTTAAGGCGACAGTGACGCAGTTTTCCAGCCTGACTGGAAATGTCAAATTGGTGGGCAAAAACATGTGAACTTGGTTTGTTAACCCTCGGGTCCGACACCGGCGATGGTCTCGGGTTTTGGGGTGTTACACGATCCCATTTCTACTCGGGTATCGTGATCGGCTGAAGTAATCCCGATGGCACTTGATGCTCCGCTTTCACTTGTTGACATATTAAACATCTCGAAACAAAGTCAGAGATGTCTCGTTTCATACCATGCCACCAAAACCGATGTTTCAGGTCATTGTACATTTTAGTACTACCCGGGTGGATTGACATTCGACTACTGTGAGCCTTGTTCAAAATCATCGAAACAAGTTCCGAATTCCTTGGAATACATAATCGAACCTTGAACGTCAAGCAATCATGGTCGTCAATCTGAAATTCTGATTCCTCCTTCGAAACACATTCGGCTCGCTTAGCGACCAATTCGGCGTCGACCTTCTGAGATTCAAGTACTTGTTGAATCAATAACGGTTTGGTCTCTAATTCGACTACTAGCACCTCATCGGGTGAAACGGATAGATGAGCATCCATCGCTCTCAAAGCAAAGCGGTGCCTTGCGACTTAAAGCATCGGCCACCACGTTGGCCTTTCCCGGGTGATAATCAATGATGAGTTCGTAGTCTTTCAACAACTCAAGCCAACGTCTTTGTCGCAGGTTTAAATCTCTCTGAGTCATCAAATATTTTAGACTCTTGTGGTCCGAATAAATGTGACACCTTTCTCCAAACAAGTAATGCCGCCATATCTTCAATGCGAACACTATGGTACGCTAGTTCAAGGTCATGGGTCGGATAGTTTCTCTCATGCGGCTTTAGTTGTCTCGACGCGTAAGCCACAACTCGACCTTCTTGCATCAACACACAACCTAACCCAAGCAAGGATGCGTCACTGTATATGACAAACTCTTTCCGGACTCGGCTGTACTAGCACCTGGGGCCTCGGTTAAACAAGTTTTTAGTCGATCGAAACTTTCTTGACAGCGTTCGACCACTCAAACTTAACATCTTTTGGAGTAGTTTAAGTCATCAGTGCAGCTATCATCGAAAAACCTTTCACAAATCGTCGATAGTATCCGGCAAGCCCCAAAAGCTCCTAACCGGTAACATTCCTTGAGGTTTCCAATCGACTATGGCGAAATTTTGTTCGGGTCGACTCGAATACCCGATGCAGATATCACATGACCCAAGAAGCTAACCTCCCTCAACCAGAACTCACACTTGCTGAACTTAGCATATAACTGCTTATCCCGTAAAATTCGCAACACTATCCTCAGGTGTTCAGCGTGTTCGGTCTCATTTTGCGAATAGACCAAAATGTCATCAATGAAGACAACTACGAACCGATCCGGATATGGTGCGAACATCCGATTCATCAAATCCATAAATACCGCAGGGGCATTAGTAAGCCCAAATGGCATCACTAGGAACTCGTAGTGACCATATCTCGTTCTGAAGGTAGTCTTGGGTACGTCCGAATCTCGAATTCGCAACAGATAATAGCCCGATCTCAGATCTATTTTCGAAAACACTGAGGCTCCCTTCAGTTGATCGAACAAATCATCGATCTGTGATAGCGGATATTTGTTCTTTATCGTCCATTTATTGTCGACGATAGTCGATGCACGACCTCATGGTTCCATCCTTCTTTTTCACAAACAACAACTGGCGTACCCAAGGAGAAAAACTCAGGCGAGCAAAACCTCTATCCACCAATTCTTGCAAGCGAGCTTTCAACTCCTTTAATTCCGTTGGTGCCATACGACACGGAGCTATCGAAATTAGAGTGGTACCGGTACCAATTCGATGCCAAACTCTATTTCCCGACAGGTGGCAAACCGGCAATTCTTGTGGAAAACATCCAGGGTATTCACAAACCACCGCGCAGATTCGGGTTTCTTTTCTGACTCCTTGTCATCGAGCACATACGCAAGGTACGCTTCGCACCCTTTTCTTACATATTTCTGGGCCAACATTGCTGATATTACAGCTGGCAACCCCTTTAAGTCCGTAGACTCAACCCGAATTATCTCGTTATTCGCGCACCTCAGATCGATAGTCTTGCTTTTGCAATTTACAACCGCATCGTGCATGGTCAACCAATCCAACCCAAGAATAACGTCGAATTCATCGAACGGCAAAAGCATCAAGTCCGCCGGAAAACAAGAACCTCGAAACACTAGGGGACTTTTCTTACACACTTTGTTGACAAGCACGTAATGACCCAAGGGTTTGACACGAATTACAAACTCGATGAGACTCAATAGGCAATGTCTTCTTTGGATGCTAAGGTTTCGCATATATAAGAATGAGTAGAACCGGGGTCAATCAAAGCAATCACATTAGTATCGAAAAGAGTGAAAGTACCGGTGATAACGTCAGGGGAGGATGCCTCCTCTCGTGCGCGGATGGCATATGCTCTAGCAGGAGCGCGGGTCTCGGATCGAACAGCCGTATCAGTGGCTCCTCTCTGATTACCACCCCTACCTCCACGAAATCCTCGGGGATCTACCTCTAGCTGTCGCCCACTAGATCTTGCACCTTGCATCTTATTCTTCTCATCTAGTTCCGTGCAATCTCTAATGAAGTGGTCCTTGAACCACATCATAATGAGGCCGATTAACGGACTTACCCCAACATTCACCTAGGTGTCGTCTTCCACATTGGGGGCATTCAGGTCGCTCTTTGACGATTATTGCCCACACTAGCTACCGATGTAGCTCGGGAGTCCGTCAATGGTCGGGCTCTGATGGAAATTCCCGCAATCGCCCTCGACTTACTAGTGTCCTCCTGAATTTCTTTCGATCGAGAACGGAGCTTTACTCGCCGATCTTTTACGATAATCTCTTGCTTCAAATTCAGCCTTCTTCTTCTCCTTTCCAAGTTCTTCCGCCTTGCGTGCTCGTTCGACTAGTATTACGAACTCCTTTATCTCCAAAATACCCACTAGTAGCTTTAAATCTTCATTCAATCCTTCTTCAAATCTTTTGCACATAGCAACCTCATCAGCCACACACTCCGAGCATACCGACTAAGTCTTACGAACTCATGTTCGTATTCAGAGATCTTGTCATACGGCCTTGCTTGAGCTCCAAAAATTCCTTACGTTTTCGATCGATGAACCGTTGACTAATATATTTCTTCGAAATTCGTTTGAAAGAAATCCCAAGTAACTTGTTCCTTTGGGACTATGGAAATCAAGGTCCTCCACCAATAGTAGGTGAGTCTCGTAATAAAGATATAGCACACTTAAGACATTCATCGGTGTGCATGATAGTTCATCAAACACTCTAATGGTGTTATCAAGCGAAATTGACCCTTTCGGCATCATCGGTAACTATGGCCTTAAACTCCTCGGCCCCACGCTTCCTAATCAAGTCCACGGTGGTTTACTCAGCCTCACAGGATCGAATCGATGGCATCACGGGCTCTTGGGGTGGATTATTTAAATTCGGGAATGGTTGGACAGCCGGATTAGTTCGGACATCTTCGCGACCCACTCATTCATCATGGTGAAAAAGGCTTGTTTCGCCCCTTCATTTTGATTATTCGCGGATGACCGAGGCTCAACAGCGGTGTCCCTTGCGCAGAGCAGCCGCTACACTTTCAACGTCATCCGCCAAGGGTCTCTCTATCCGGGTTCCATCGCTAATCAAAACAAAAATTTCAACCGTCGAAGTCATCACATTATTAAGCACTAACAATTTGGCATGTATAGCTAGACTCACACGCCTATGGTAGTCCTAGAACCGACTAAACCATAGCTCTGATACCAATAAAATTGTAACACCCGAACGTGACGGACCGCCGTGTCGGACACGAGGGGTTAACGGGCCAAATCCTCTCAAGGTACCAACCAATTTGGCATTTCCAGACAGGCTGGAAAACTGCGCCACTGTCGCCTTTAAAAATCATATCTCGAGTTCCAAAACTTGGAAACTGATTCCGTAAATTTTCCTGAATTTATACTCATATATCCATCCATGGATTTATTTCTAGAATTTTTGGTCGGGCCAATTGGTACAGTTTATTAGTTAAAGTCACCCATGTTACAGGGGTCGACTACACTGACCTTCGCGCGTTACAACTTGAATATCATCTCGTACAGAGCTCTAATGCTCATACCGTTTGTTTCTAATGAAACTAGACTCAAAGGGGAATCTATTCATATAAGGCATGACTTCTAATCGTTTCTGGATAATTTATGCTAAATTTTCAAAGTCGCGACAGGGGACCCAGAAACCGTTCTAGCCCTGTCTCACGAGAACTTTAATATTTCTCAGTATACTGCTCATATGGTCGTTTCGTTTCGTCCATATAAAAATAGATTCATCAAGGTTCAATTTCATAATTTACTCACTATTTAATTCTACTTCTACTATTTTTAATGGTTTTTCAATCTCATCTCACTGCTGCTGTCCGCAACAGTTACTGCAGTAGACTATGCCAATTTCAAGAATCTTTCCTTGGCCTTAATCATCCATCATACATGACACAAATTATGGCCACCTTATCAAAATTAAAGTTTCTAAGACTCGTGGCTATAGGTTCTAGCATCCCAGCCATCAACAACCACATAGGCCATTTTCACATGGCTTAAAGTTTACAACCCACAGTTCAACAAAATATAATAGCCTATACATGCCAAATGTTCTTCAACAACGAAGACAATACCAAAAGATTTCAGCCGGTGTGATGACTTCAACGACGGTTCCGATCA